>NC_091443.1:52562982-52841292 GCF_964237555.1 Oryctolagus cuniculus
GAACTAAAAAAAAAAACACAACACAAAACTAGCATAATGGGAAGATGGATTAAGTGGAGTGGGCAGTGAAAATTAAATAAGAAAAAGCAAAGTGAAGGCATGAAAAAATGTTTAATGGTGTGTCATAGGATAACTACTGAAAGGAAAAGTAGAACAAACTAAAACAGCAAGAGGAAGTACAGCACCTTAGGTAAGAAGGGTGTGGGGGCAGAGAGAAGCTGGAGAGGTAATTCGCACAATAATCTCCACTCGGTGGTTCTTAGGTTTCGCCATTCATTGGGAACACCCGGGGAGTTTTCAGAACTGCTGAGGCCTGGGTGCTATCCCCACCAAGTCTGATTTGATTAGTATGGTGGGGGTTCTGGACAGGTAGGTTTTCAATAGCTCCCTAGATAATTCTGATGTGCAGCCAGGGGTGAAAGCCAATGTGCAACAAAAGGAATTGCAGGGCAGTAAAAGCTTCTTAGTGTCATCTTCAGGGGATCAGGCGAAGGTGTCATCTGCGCCATTGGGCTCTGCTGGTCTGTTGCTCCTTGTCCCTTCTCTCTGGCTGATGTGGACCCCAGGAGCTCTCCTGCCTGGTGACTGTTCACTGCTGGCCACTTCCAAACCAGAGGGTGTAGGATCTACTTAGGTCTGCATCAACCATCCCCCTGTTCTCCTGACCACCTGTAATTGTGCATCCTGGCCTTCTGGGTCCCTCTGGGAAGAGTGAAATGGGCAAAGTTTGTGCTCTTTTTTCCTTCTCCTAATCCTGCCCTTGTCTTCCAGATCCAATTCTGTTCTATCCAGCTTGCTTTTGAAAGGCAGCATTCAACCAGGGGAGCCCAGCAGCTGTGATTCCTGACACCGGGCAGCACATCACTGTGTGTGGCAGGGAATGCAGGCCATGGGGCTCCATCCATAGAGTAATGGGAACTTTGGTTTCCTTTCCCTCTTGCCCTCCCTTCTCACCTCTCTTTGTCCCCCCCCCCCCACCTTTTTGTATTTTTGTAAAAAATATGTTTATTTATTTATTTATTTGAAAGGTAGAGTTACAGACAGTGAGAGGGAGAGACAGAGAGAAAGGTCTTCCTTCCGTTGGTTCACTCCCCAAATGGCCGCCACGGCCTGCGCTGCACCGATCTGAAGCCAGGAGCCAGGAGCTTCTTCCTAGTCTCCCATGTGGGTACAGGGGCCCAAGGACTTGGGCCATCTTCTACTGCTATCCCAGCCACAGCAGAGAGCTGGATTGGAAGAGAAGCAGCCAGGACTAGAACTGGCGCCCATATAGGATGCTGGCGTTGCAGGCGGAGGTAATCCCCAGGCTCACAGAAGATCCCAGGGATCCAAGGAGAGCTTCCTCTAAGATTGAAGTGTGTCCATTTTCCTGAAGTGGCCAGCTGTTTTTGAAGGGAGGTGGATTCCCTTCTGCTCTCCCAGAATTGCTGGCTTCAAGGAGAAGATTTGCTGCCACAGAGAGAGTTGCAGGTAGAATGTGAAATTATTGCTGTTTCTGTAAGTCCTCTTTGATGTGCCATGCTGGATGGGAGGCTGTGGGGCCTCACATAGAACAGGGAGAAGCCAGAACAGAGGCTTTCCTGTGGATAGCAGATTAATGGTGCGTCTTTGTTGTAAGAAGCCCATTTATAAAAAAATCAAAAACACAACAATGGGAATGTTCTGCTTCTGTACAACAATATCTCAATGGAGAGGAAATTCTGGAAAAAACCCGGATTGAGACCAGAAGGATAAGGAGCCTTTAAGCACCTCAATAGAAGTCCTCTCTCCCCCACAGCATTCTCTGCATAGAAGAAACAGCACCCTGCATCTTACTCCGCTAAAAGTGTAAAAAGGAATTTTGGCCAAGGGTCTTGGTTAGGAATAGGCTGGAGGGAGAATCAGAATACTTTTTTCTCCTCCTTTGGTGGTGGGACTTACGCAAAAGTAGAAGGTGGATGCTTTAGTGCTTATAGGGAGCTCAACTTCTGTAGCTGGAATTACACAGTTGCAGAATTAAGATCTTATCCCACAGATCTTATATTCTCCAATCTACCAGCTTTTGCCCAGGGCAGAGGTTGGTGACACAGCTGGGCTCTTACAGAACTTTAGGGAAACTCTCTGCTTTAACTCCCATAGGGAGCAAATAGAGACCCCTACCCTTAAATTACAGACAAGAGAGAATTACAGGAACCTCCTTGGGAGGGAGACCCCCATTGTACCTCAAGTGGAAGGGTGAAGGGACACATCTCTTCTGGGTGGGGCCCACAATGCCAGGGATGCAAGGGGAGGAGAGAAGACAGATGGAGGGAATGCTTCCTCTTCCCCTGGAACAGAGGTACTGTGGCTCTGGCCCTCAGTGCCAGGAGCTCCCACAGCCACTGAAAAAAATCTTCCATCATCCAGGTACCTGCCCATTCATAAGCTCTGAGCAAATGTGATTGCTTCTACTACATTTTGTTTTGCTTTGTTACAGATTGGGAGGAAAAAGGGATGAGGCTAAAAGGATGCCACAACGTGGAGTCAATGCTAACTGAGGAAAGAGTGGAGAGAGATGTGGCATCGCTGCAGGGTACTTTTGTGAAGATTAAAAAAAAAACAAGCTAGTCTTTAGGGTAGCTTTGGGGTCAAGAAGAAAAGAGTTTCTCAGCCCATTAAGTGGGAAAGTATTTAAGCAGGATCTTGGACCCACAGCAGTTTGTCCTATTGTCCCAGGACCCTCATCGAAGCATACCCGCTGCTGCCCCCTTGCCAAGACCTGTGTATCTAGGACTTGTGGGTGACTGTGTGGGATTTATGGCAAGTATTTGCTGATGAGTAGGGACAGACAGATGAGAAAGGATGGGAGCAAGAACAATTATTTATAACACCCTGCGTGGAGATGCCATGGGTAAAAGTAGTTGTTTTATCATTGCCATTGTACTGCTGTGTTAAAGCGAAGTTTGGAATGCAAGTGCTGTTATGTGCATTATATATATGACAAGTTAAAGGGCTGAGCTCTTAACATTGAGCTATGTAATGAATACTTAGCATGAGAGAATGAAAAGATTACTGAATAGGAGTACCCGCTATCCAGTTGGCAAGACTTTAATTGCAAAATTGTCTGAGAGTTAGCACATGTGAATGACTGAGTAGTGACTGCAGGGACTTGGAAAGTTACCAAAGGAGGTCAATGGAAGAAACTCCTGCAGCAAGGCTGCCCTTGTGTGATGCACAGTCTCAGCTTCGATCACAGTGAAACAACTCCGTGACGGAAATCACTGACATGACAAAGCTCATGGTATCAATCAAGCCCAACAGAAACATCCAGACACGATGAGAAACCAAGGATGCTGGGGCTGCTGTTGTGGTGCAGTGGGTTGAGTTGCTGCTGGTGATGCCCCATCCCATGTAGGGGTGCCAGTTAGAGTTCCTGCTGCTCTGGTTCGGATCTAGCTTCCTGTTAATGCACCTGGAAAGGTAGAGGATGATGGCTCAAGTACTTGGGTTGCTGCTGCCCCTGTGAGAGACCTGGATGGGGTTCCTGACTCTTAGCTTTGGCCCAGTCCAGCCCTGGCTGTTGCAGCCATTTGGAGAGTGAACAAGCAGATGAAAGATCTCTCTTTCTCTTTCAGATAAATACATAGATCTTTAAAAAACAATAAACCATGGTGATGAACAACAAACGATGGGTATGGAATGACCCCTGCCAGGGAGAAGGACTAGAATAGCCCAGGGAAAGGGGTTTTGGAAGACTCACCTGATGATTTTCTCTTTCCATCAGAACACTTAAAAAAAACAAACAAACAAGTGGCAGCTCAAGTCCAAGATTGGAGATCCAGAGTTTGAGCTAAGAGTTAGTAGGTCAGGGCCTGGTATTGTGGCATAGTGGGTAAAGATGCTGCCTGTGATGCTGGCATCCCTTAAGTGTACTAGTTCATGTCCTGGCTGCTCCACTTCCTATCCATTTCTCTGCTAATGGCCTAGGGAAAGTAGTGAAAGATGGTCCAAGTATTTGGACTCCTGCCGCCCAAGAGAGACCCAAGAGAAGACCTGGCTTCTGACTTTTTACTGGCCCAGTCCAGGATGTTGCAGCCATCTGGGGAGTGAGCCAATAGATGGGAGATTCTCTCTCTCCCTAATTCTGACTTTCAAATAAAAAAGTAAACCTTTAGGGAAAAAAAGACTCAGAAGGTCAGAATAACTGTTGCTTTTGCTCACCGATCTACTGTGTTTGCATTAGCTCAATGTGGTTGAACTGGACAGCATGCCAAATGACCAGCAGAAAATCCAATGCCACTGTCCACCCTGAGGACCCTGGGTTAATAACTATTATAGCAAAAACTATATGTTTATCTAGGGAAGTGTGACAGAAAGGAACACTAGCAGAAAAAGAAAATGTAGCTTAAAAGATCATCCAAAGCAGTTGAAAAATGTATTTGTGAAGAAGAGACACATTCCCAAAAGGCTTCTTCTTATTTTGATTGGTTAAACTCTAAGCTTCAAGTATGTGTAGTCATGCACCATGTAATAACATTTTGACCAGCAATGGACGATATATATGGCAGCAATCCAATAAGATTATATTGCCCTGGGGGCTAGTGCTGTGGCACAGCAGGTTAAAGCCCCAGCCTGAAGCACCAGCATCCCATATGGGCACCTGTTCGAGTCCTGGCTGCTCCTATTCCAATCCAACTCTCTGCTATGGCCTGGGAAAGCAGTGGAAGATGGCCTAAGTTCTTGGGCCCCTGCACCCGCAATGGGGACCCCGAAGAATGGCTCCTGGCTTTAGATCGGCTCAGCTCTGCCTGTTGCAACCATTTGGGAAGTGAACCAGTGATGGAAGATCTCTCTCTCTCTGTGTCTCTACCTCTCTCTGTAACTCTGCCTTTCAAATAAGTAAAATAAATCTTTAAAAAAAGAAATTATATTACTTAGCGATGTCATAGTCATCTTCATTTGTAGAAATACATTCTATGACTGCACAACAATGAAGTTGCCAAAAAACATGTTTCTCAGCATACAGCTTGTGACTGTGTGTGGAGATTAAGAACATATATTTTTAAGGGCAACCAGGAGGCAAAAAATAAACAACCTTATACGTCCTGAATGAGTTGTGTACAGGGGAGTGTGTCTTCAATGTAAACAGGGCTCCTTATGTGGCCGTGGGGGATCTTGGCTCACTGAGAGAGATCAAGGGCAAAATTTTCTCTAGACAATTCACTATTTCTTAGGTCCTGTCAGTCCTCTTTTCTTCTAAGGACATAAAAAACCTGGCTGATTTTGACTGGCAGAAGAGGCGTTGGGAGAGTCTTGTGAAAGAACAGGATCAAAATTCAGCGCAAGGACCAGAAGTGCAATTGCCACGTGCTATTATTAGAACTGCTGGTGAAACATTTTTCTGCCATCCAGGGATTTTTCTTCTCTTCCTTGACCTTTTAGTTGGCCCTGAATCCAAATGGAGGAGTCTGCATCATGATGCTGGATTGCTACTCTGGTTGGGGGGAGAGTTTTAGGCAAGGCCCTAGTTGACCTCTTCTTGTCTTTTCATTGTGGAGCAGGGAGCAGATCCAAATGAAGACTACTGTGAAGAGGAAGTCATCCTTGACGGTAGCACGTGAGCATCACCAGATGGGGTGTGGGAACACAGGCAATTTATAAAATCTTTGTAGCAGCTTCTGCAACCACAGGGGATGGTATTGGCTTGGTTTAACATTTTTAAACTTAAGTATTCACCTCATGCCAATGTGTATAGCTGTAGCTCTCATTTGAGGTTGTTCATTTAGAAATAAACAAGGATGAGGAATTATTTCTTTAAATAAAATATTCTGTTTCGTTACATCTGTGTCTTAGTGATCCCTAAAGCAGAAATTCAGCTCAAACATTAAATTCAATAATCATGTATTAAACACGTACCATGCAAGGCACTGTGGAAACTGAAGATGAAGTAGCCAAGCGTCCTTGCTTTCAAGGGATTGATAAATTAGGAGGATAGTGGAATTAGCCAAACAATCACAGTAAAAAAAGAGAATGTATTAGGTTGGCATTGGGGTGAAGTTGGTTAAACTGATGTTTGCAATACCAGCATCCCATATGAATACCTAGTCTAGTCCTGGCTGTTCCACTTCAAATCCGGCTGCCTACCAATAAGCCAGAGGTAGCAGCAGAAAGTGGCCCAAGTACTTGGGTTCCTATCACCCATGTGGAGGACCCAGATGGAGTTCATGCTCCTGCTTCAGCCTTGTCCAGTCGCTGGCAATTGTGGCCATTTGGGGAGTGAACAAACAGATGGAAGGTCCCCCTCTTCCTGTCTATGCCTCTCTTTCTCTAACTCTGCCTTTCAAACAAACAAACAATCTCTTTTAAAAAGAGAGAAAGCATACAAAATAACTTGAGAGCTAAGTATTAAGGTGGTTCAGTTGGTGGGAGGAGATTAGATCCTCAAAGGTGTGTTTTGCATTGGAGATGCAAATTTGGAAGTTATGAGCACATATGTGAGGTTTAATGCTGTGAAAATAACTGAGATCACCTAGGGAGAGACAGAAAAGAGAAATAACTAGGCAACTGCTATGGGATTTAGAAACCAGATAGAGGGGGAAGAACCAGAAAAGGGGACTGGAGGGAGGAGGAAGGGAATAACGGAGAAGAAAATCACCAATGTGTGGCATCTCAGAAGCTACGTATGGAAGTGTTTCAAGAAGGAAGGGGTGACCAACAGTTTAGAACAACTGGGAGGTTGTGTGTATGATTGTCAGCCATTGACCTGTGTGTCTGTCGTATGTCCTCATTTTAAGCAGGTAAGTCCTCAAGAGCGATGTCCAGGTCTGTTTGGCTCATGGTCTGAACTCAATGCCTGGAACAGTATTTGCTATGAAATAGGACTCCATGAATACTTGTTGCATAAAGAAAGGAAGGAACAAAAGCCAGTCTGCGGTATTTATACTTAATTCAGTAGGCAGAGTAGGATCTGAATAGTGTTTTTAGATTCCTGATATGGAATTTGGTCTTATCAAAAACTAAATAAGCCTCCTTTTGGAGACCTCTATAGACCTGTTGGCCTTATACATATGTCCTCTTAACATCATTAGGTGTCCTTTAATCTGAATATACAGAAATGAGGGAACAGCAAGGATCTAGCTGGTGGATTCTCCTATAATCCTTTAGAACAGTATTTGCCACCAGAATCTTGTGAGATATTAATGGTCATTCCAGTACAAAAAGGATTCTATAATACCAATTTTGGTAGAAGTAGGTATCTTTACAACAGGGGTTCTCAGGGCATATAGTACGGTAGTAAGAACTGGGAATATTAAGAGTGCTGTAGCAATATTAGTGCCTGCCAAATGATAGAACCATCAAATTCTTTTAACTTGCACTTCAAGGGTTGAACATTTGAGGGACCATGAACAATTTTCAGAAGAAAATGTCATACCAAATTCCTTTTTAGTGGACGTCAGGAGAAAATTTTCCATGATGGAGACAACTTACATGGGTGGAGTCAAAGGGTGTGCTAGGCTGTAATTATTGTTCTGAGATCTGTAATTGCTCCTCCATGTAACAGGACTGCCAATCCCTGCCCATTGCTCTGGGTCTTGCAGAGCTTTCTGTGGGAGGGGTAGGAGTCCCTGCCCATGGATTGTGGGCTTGGCCATGGAAAAGCTTTGGCCAATGTCAGTGGATGTGAATGATGCCACGTCTGAGCAGAAGCTTTAAGCAACATCTTGAGCTTCTGCCAACAGCTCTCTCTCTATTCTTTTTCCCTGTGCCATAAAACAGCATGTCCCAAATCTTTCAGCCTGGGCTCTGGAATGAGAAGACACAGGGAGCAGAGCTTAGCAGCCACCTTGTAGCTACAAACTTACAGTAAAAGCAAGAGCAAGAAGTAAATGTTCTCTGTCGGGAACCATTAAGATGCTGGCATTATCTCTCACTACAGCAGAGCTGACTAATATGCAGAGGAAAATGTGGAAGGCTGGTGTGAATTTGGCAGCTGTTTCCTTCCAGAGCTCTCAGAAGAGATGCAACTCTAGAGGAGATGCAGAAAACAGAGTCAGAATGGCTCCACTTCCAGCTGGGTTTTTTTTTTATACTTCACAAGAGAAAAGTCTTATTCTTGCTTTGACTGAAAACAATTCCATGAGCAGAAACAATCTAGCCTGGATACAGATTTATAGACCTAGTGTTGGCTAGAAGGTGCTGGCATAGAATAGTCTTTCACATCGAATGGAATCAAAGAACACGCTTAATCCTCTCTCCGGGTCTCCTCTCTGTTTCCACTTGCAGAACTGGGGAAGGTTGACTCCAGTAGGAGCAAATGCTGGGAAATCCCAGAGGTTTGGGACAACTCTTTAATAAGAACACTTGAAGGGTGTGATCACTCTTCATGGAAATAACGCTCTTCTCTTCTTCTCCCTTTCCCTCTCTGCTTTTCTTAATTCTTTTATCTTCTCAATCCAGACCACAGCCGTTTTAGCTGATCTGTTTTGTGGTGTGTACAACAACAGCATTTTGGAATTTCTAAGCTTTCCTTGGCAGGGAGTTAGCTACACCCTGTGGTGAAGGAGCCCCTATGAATGTTGTGACGTGCGCTCTCTTCCCCACAAGAGAACTGGATAGTGTCTGGGCTAAGGCTCAGTATTTTTCCATCAAATTTCAGTTTATTGAACTATGAATTTCATGGCCGAATATGAGTGTGTGTGTGTGTGTGTGTGTGTGTGTGTGACTGTTGAGGAACCTCATTTTCTTTCCTGGGTTATCTTAAAGAACTTCCAAACATGTATTTGGTAGAGGAAGTGTCTTCTCTGTTATAAGCTCATGCCTCTTCTCCTGAGAAGCCTTCCCCAGCTCTAGACTTGCTTCTCTATGTCCTCACTACCACTTATTCCTTCCTTTGTTAGTACACCTCTAACTTCGTGTCAGTTTCTCCCACTAGAAAGAGCACCTGGAGGACAGGATTGAGCTCTGATCATTTTTGTAGCTCAGCATGTGGCGCAGCACCAGGAACATTGTACGTGCTCAGTACATATTTGAGGGATGAGGACACACTTCCCTGTAATTGTGGACTTGTGTGTTTAATAATATAGCTACTGAAAATAGCCACACAAAGTAAAATATGCCAAAAGGGCTTATCATAAGCCCAGCTAGGAGTTACTGAGAAAATAATAATCATATCGGGCCCCCTTGATTTTCTTATGGGCAGCTAGACTGTGTGGGGTGTGTTTTACTTACCTGTTCAGGGCCCCTCTGTGGGAATTGGCTCAGACCTACAGTGGATTCTCTGAGCTTCCTCAGTTGTCCAGTGCAAGCAAAAATAGATTCCTTATTTTAAATGTTTATTTGAAAAGGAGAGAGGAGAGGAGAGGGAGAGAGGGAGAGAGGGTGAGAGGGAGAGAGAGAGAGGGAGATGGAGAGAGAGAGAGAGGGAGATGGGGAGAGAGTGAGGGAGAGAGATAGAGATAGAGATAGAGAGAATTTTAATTTGATGATTTATTGCTCAAATGGCCACAACATTCAGGGCTGGGCCAGGCTGGTACCAGGATCCAGGAACCAGGAACTCCATCTTAGTCTCACACATGGGTGGCAGTGGCTCAAGCACTTGAGTCATCTTTCATTGCCTTCTCAGGTGCATTGGCAGGAAGCTAGATCAGAAGTGGAGCAACTGGGACTTGAACTGGAGCTCTGATATAGGATGTCACAAGCTGATGTCAGAGGCAATGGCTTAATCTAGTATGCCATAATAATGACCCCAAGAGTAGACTTTTGAGTTTGCTAGGCAGAATGATTGGAAATCAGTGGCCTCCACCATAAACCCCAACTCAGGGTGACTTTGGGGTCTCTGAAGCCATTCAAAAGTCAGAATATGGCAAGACTTGAGGTCTTACTGCAGTTTGTGACAGAGACCAAATTTTGGGACGTCCTAGAATATGGAAGATGCATTCATTTATTCATACAAATACATTTATGCAATTGTTAGATTCAATGATAAACAAAAAGCTAATATGGCCCTTGATCTCCAAGGGCTTACAAACTATTGAGAAAATAGACTTTACTAAATTAATGAAATATTACTACAAATTGATACATGACAACATTATTAAAAACTCAAATAAACTTATACATGTGGGGAGATCTCAAGATGCCTATGAGGAGTTGATGCACAGACTTTGATGCAAAGTACAAGCATTTGTTAAACAAGTGACAAAGATATGTGAGAAGTGTTACATAGGGAAGAAACAACGTATGCAAAGGCCCTGGGATAGAAGGATGATAGAAGGATGGGATAGAAGGCATATTTGACAGGAACATGGAAAATGAAGGAGGGGGTTAAGATGCACGGCAAGGCAGTTGAAGAGGGGGTCAGATTATGCAGGGTGTTAGATGCTATTTTAAGAATTTTGGCCTTTCATCTATAAGTGATGAAAGATTTTAAGTGAGAGGTATGACATGGTCACATGCATCCTGAAGAGATCACTCTGGCTGCTCTAGGGAGGGCATATCGGAGGTAGCAGAGGCCACATAGGTTACTCAGAATTCAGGGATAATTTAAAGGAGGTTTGGATCAGGATGGTGGTAGTGGAGGGTGGAGAACAGTGGATGGATCTGAGGTGATGATGTTGTTAACTGAGATAGAGGGCCTTTGAAAAGTAGTGTATTTTCTAGGAAGATCTTAATTTAAGTCTTGGAGTTGAGTTCCTTTGAGACATTTAAGTAGAAAGGTTGAACAGTTGGGTGAATCCATAGGAATTAATTCATATATTCAACACAAATTTATTGACTACCCACTACACATTAGTCAGTATGTTAAAATTGTATGGGACAAAAAAGTACATTGAACTTGGATTCTACTCTCAAGGAGTTTAAAATTTATTAGATAGTCATGATGAATGATTAGACATGAGAGTTATGTTCAAATATTTGAATATATAAAGGTGAAAGGCATAAAAATACAAAGATATGAAGTTATCAGGAGGCAGATCTTTATTTTAAATAGGAAATATCTTTTTTGAAAGATTTATTTATTTATTTGAAAGTCAGAGTTACACAGAGAGAGAAGGCGAGGCAGAGAGAAAGTGAGAGAGGTGTTCCATCTGCTGGTTCACTCCCCAGTTGGCCACAGTAGTCAGAACTGTGCAGATCTGAAGCCAGGAGCCAGGAGCTTCCTCCAGGTCTCCCACGCAGGTGCAGGAGCATAAGGATTTGGGCCATCTTCTACTGCTTTCCCAGGCCACAGCAGAGAGCTGGATCGGAAGTAGAGCAACTGGGACACAAACTGGTGCCCATATGGGATGCCGGCACAGGAAATACTTTTTTAAAAGTAAGAACTTTCATTGAAAATATTTGAATTCATATTGGATGATCATTTGTTCCATTAATAGTTAATGAACATGTAATTAAATGTAGGGATTCTTGCTTGACCTTTATGGTCCCTTCTGGCCTTCAAATTCAATGATTCTCATTTTCTGTTTTAAGTCTTAATTGCTCAGAATGAAAGTCATGACTTTGATTGAGTCCATTTTCTTTTTCGGACTCCACCCATATACTCCCTGGCCATTTTGAAGATGCTATAATGAGTCTGGTCTTTCTAGCTCTGATGCCTTCAGAATATACAATGTGTCTTGTGATAGAAATGATATTATCTTCATTGGCTGTCTGTGGCCTCGTCTGAGGCAGAGGAGAGGCATACTGACATGATTTCAGATTCCCTACTTTTGTCTTTCCCCTCACCTGTAACCATGGTTCTACAATGCAGGATGACACAGTCCCTTCCTTTGGGCATTCAGATTGGAATCTCTTATTTCAAGCCATACAGAATGCCTGTGATTTCCACTACTTGGGAGCCTTCATGAAGTGATGTACCAATAACCTTATCCTGTTAGTTGAACCCAGACTTGTTTACAGGGTGGGCAGACATTCTCTGGGATTTCTCTTCACTGCACTCAATTCTTTCAAATGAGCTCTTTTAATCACAGATTAAAATCACAGAAAGCAGAACAATGGAGGCCATAGTAACATGAATTTAGCTAAGGCTCCCTTGCTTTTACCAGTGGAGTACATGAACAATACAAAAACAATAGCTGATGTTTATGTCATTAATTTGGCTTTGTGATTCTGCAGAAGCACTTAGTCCATGCATGTCCAAATCATGCACTTTCAGAGCCTTGTCCCCCACCTAAGTCAGAGGCCTCCATTGTTATTATGAAAATTTTCATCAATTACCTCCAATAAGCTCAGAGTTACTTAATTTTCTTCTTTAATCTTAATTCCTGTCTGTTTTCTTTTTCATTGTTTTGTGCCCAGACTTTCTCAGATGGTTGCTGGGCAGTTGGGCTGCTTTCTTCCAGACGTTTCTTCTCCCTGATTACTTGCTCAATTTTTTTTTTGTGCTCAGCCATGCCCACTTCAGATTCTGAGTTTCCCTAGCCCAACATGGATCAGAACTTCGTGTCCTCATCCCTCCTGCAAGGAAATGAGACCATTAGAGACACACACTCTCTTCTCCTGTCCAATCAGACTTAGACGCTAAGGATTCATGCTCTTTTTTCTAGCATGGTTTTGAGTTGAGGGTAAGTGGTACAATTCCATAAAACTGTGATCAAAAGTACACTGATGGGGCTGGCGCTGTGGTGTAGGAGGTAAAGCTGCTGCCTTCAGTGTCAGCATCCCATATGGGTACCAGTTCGTGTCCCGGCTGCTCCACTTCCAATCCAGCTCTCTGCTATGGCCTGGGAAAGCAGTGGAAGATGGCCCCAGTCCTTGGGCCCCTGCATTCATATGGGAGACCTGGAAGAAGCTCCTGGCTCCTAGCTTTGGATCGGTGCAGCTCCAGCTGTTGTGGCCAATTGGGGAGTGAACCATTGGATGGAAGACCTCTCTCTCTCTCTGCCTCTCCTCTCTCTGTGTGACTCTAACTTTCAAATAAATAAATCTTTAAAAAAAGTACATTGACTCAATAAACATTAATTCATTTCCTAAATACCTAGTGGATAAATGAGAATGATCATATCTAAAATTTATGTTATTCTCTGAAGGGACGAGAGAACTTCCACTTTGCTTATGGCCTTGTCTGTAGATTCAAAAGTCTCCCAGAGCCTTGGCAGCTCATGTCAAGAGCCTCGGGTGGTCACTGACATCATACATAAGAGTGTTAATTGTTAAATTAACAACAGGAGTCACTGTGTACTTCCCATGCAGGACCTCTGTCCTTAATGAGTTGTATTATGAGAATTAACTGTAAAACTTGTTCTCAAGTTTTTGTTCTCAAGTGTGTGTGTGAGTATGTGTGCAAATTGTTGAAATCTTTTCTTAGTATAGAGTTGGTCTTCTGTGTATAAAGTTAATTGAAAATGAATCTTAATGGAGAATGGGACTGGGAATGGGAGAGGGAGGAGGAGGTGGGGTGGGAGGGTGGGTGTGGTGGGAAGAATCCCTATACTCCTGAAGTAGTACTTAAGAAATTTGTACTCCTTAAATAAAAGGTTTCTTTGGGAAAAAAGTATTTATGTGAAAAAAATAAAGTAAAAATAATAAAATTTATGTTATACCTTCTTCCAAGAAGCATTCAAGGACACAGTATCACCCTAATAAGAATATTTATTATATTAGTAACACAAATAATCTATAGCTGATTTTGGGATGACTGATTGCTTATCAGTAAATCTCACACCTGGTTGCACATCAGAATTGCTTTGGGAGATCTTTATACATATGAATTCTTGGATTGCATTTGGGAAAGACTGATTTATATTTTTCAACCTCTATGAAAAATTTTCAATAATAATGGTTGCTGTGGTTTGAATGTGTCCTCCAAAGTTCACGTGTTAGAAACTTAATTCTCAGTGCAGAAGTGTTACGATGTTGCACCTTCCAGAGGTGACTAGGTCATGAGAGCTCTGCCCTTGTGAATGATGAATGCTGATGTTGCAGGAGGAGTTCCTGATTAAAGGCTGAGTTTGACCCCATTCATTCTCTTGCCATGTGTGCCATCTCATGCCCTTCCACCTTCTGCCATGGGAGGGCGCACCATGAAGGCCCTGGCCAGATGTGGGCTCCTCAGTCACGGACTTTCCAGTCTCCAGAACTGTCAGAAACAGATTTATTTCTCTAATAAATTACCAAGTCTGTGGTATTCTGTTATAGCAACACAACATGGATTACGATAATGCATTCCTAGACAAGCTTCTCAAACCTTAATGAGCATATGGTTCACTGGAAAATACTGCTAAAATGCAGATGCTGAGTCAGTTGACGAGGGTGATGCAGGGGACTTCATCTGAAAAACTTTGGATGATGCTGATGCTGTTGGTCTGGAGAGCGCTTGGAATAACATGGTCTTAGATCAGTGGTTTTCAATCCCAAGGGAGGGGAGGGGAGGAGAGGGAGATTGAATTACCTGGGGAGCCAGAGATCCAACCCTCACCAATTCAATCAAAATCTCTGGGGAAGAAAAATAAATCTCCGGGGATATGTCTCAGGAATTAAGGTTTTCTTTTTTTTAAGATTTATTTATTTATTTGAAAGTTAGAGTTACACACAGAGAGAAGGAGAAGCAGAGAGAGAGAGAGAGAGAGAGAGAGAGAGAGAGAGAGAGAGAGTTCTTCATCTGCTGGTTCACTCCCCAGTTGGCCACAATGGCCAGAGCTGTGCTGAACCGAAGCCAGGAGCCAGGAGCTTCCTCCAGGTCTCCCACGCGGGTGTAGGAGCCAAAGGACTTGTATTTTCAAGGGTGATTCAAATATGCAGATGGACTTGAGAACCACGGCTCTATAGATGTCTTCATCATATCCAATGCCCATTTCTCCATAGCCAGAGCAGGAAAACCTGGGTGTTAAAGAATCTATAGCTCCTCTTTGACTTACAGCAGAATTTCTCAAAGCATGTTCTGGGGCCACCTGCATCACAGTCTCCTAGAACACTTATTTTAAATACACATTCCTGGACCTGCCATCAGCAAGATTGAATTAGAATCTTTACAGCCAAAGCTCAAAAATCTGTATTGGGAGCAATCTCTCCAGTGCTTTGCATGAGCAATAAAGTTTGAGAAACATGGGCATAAAATCTCTTTAGCCTGTGGCCAGAGGTCTCTAAACAAGTTGGTAAGTTGTTCAAAACCAGAGTTTAAAAAGGTGTCTTTTTTTTTTTTTTTTTTTAGTTTGAAAGGCAGTGAGAAAAAGAGAGAGAGAGAGAGGGAGAGAGAGAGAAATCTTCCATATGTTTGTGCAATACCCAAGGATGGGTTAGCCCAAAGCCAAGAGCCAGGAGCTCCATCCAAGTCTCCCATGTGGGTAGGCAGGGACTCAAATAAATGAGGCATCACCTGCTGCTTCCTAGGATGTGCGTTAGCAGGAAGCTGGACTGCAAGTGGTGTAGCCAGGACCTGAACCACGCATTCTGATACATGATGTGGGTATTCCAAACAGTGGCTTAACCTGCTGGGCCACAACTCCCACAGCTGAGAATTTCTGAACCCTCTCATTCTCTGCTGTGTTGTGCTAATTCCCTGTGGTCTGTCCCCAATGATCTTCACTTCCTGGTATTCATGCTGTCATGTAATCCCCTCCCCCCTGAGTGTGGGTTGCACATATAACTTGATTCTACCAAATAGAACATGGCAAGAGCAATGGGATGCACTTTCCAAGATTAAGTTACAAAAATCCTGTGGCTTCCAACTTAGACACACTGTTTTCCTCAATGTCTGCTTTAGGGAAACTAGCTGCTGTTATGAGAGGCCCTGCACTTGCATGGGGGCTCAAGGCCTGCCAGCATGCACACGAGGGAGCTTGAAGCGACTCCTCTGCTATTTAAGTGCTAAGATGACCGCAGTCCCGGACAACACCTCACTTTCTGCCTCATGAGAAATTTGAGCCAGAGAACCTGACTAAGCCACACCTGGCGTTTTGACCCCCCATAATCTGTGAGATAATGAATGTTTCTTTAAGTCTCTTAAATTTTGAGATAATTTGCAATGACAGATAACTGGTATACCTACTTTCTTCTTCCTCCTTTCCCTTATCCAATTCTCCCTCTTTCAAGTCTCAGTTGTTCTGAGAAACTGTTCTTGTAGCGGCTGGTCCTTTAACTATAGAGTACTCTAAAGTCTGTAATAGCCATTGTCCTGTGGGA
Source organism: Oryctolagus cuniculus (assembly GCF_964237555.1). Classification (NCBI taxonomy): domain Eukaryota; kingdom Metazoa; phylum Chordata; class Mammalia; order Lagomorpha; family Leporidae; genus Oryctolagus; species Oryctolagus cuniculus. The sequence continues at coordinate 52,579,060 of NC_091443.1, forward strand.
TGTGGGTCTTGTATTTTTTGGTAAGCTTTAATTGTAATTTATAATGTTCTTTATTTTTAAAATATTTATTTATTTACCTACATAGGCAGAGAGAAAGAGAGAGAGAGAGAGAAAGAGAGAGAGAGATCTTTCATCCACTGGTTCACTCCTCGAATGACCACAATGGCTGGGGCTGGGCTAAGCTGAAACCAGGAGCCAAAAGTTCCATCTGGGTCTCCCACTTGGATAGCAAGGGCCCAAGCACTTGGGCCATATTCTGATGCCTTTCCATGTCTATTAGCAGGGAGCTGGATTAGATGTGGAGCAGCTGGGGTTTGAACTAATGCTCAGAGGGGATGCCAGCATAGTAGGAAGTGGCTTAATTCAGTGTGCCACAATCCCAGCCCCTCTAATGTTTTGTCTCTAAAAAATAAATTGTAACTACATTAATGAGAAAGAACTTGTCTTTGAACTTTTTCTATTCCCAGGCCTATCCCAATATCACGAATACAATAAACACTCTATAAATGTGTACTGAGCCTGGTAGTGCATGGGATGAATATTGAATAGAAAGCATCAGGAAAGCGGACTTTTAGTTGCAGTTTTTATATCCATGTCTACTCTGTGACCTAATTTTTAAGAGTTATTTATTTATTTGAAAGTCAGAGTTACACAGAGAGAGAAGAAGTAGAGAGAGAGAGAGAGAGAGAGAGAGAGGTCTTCCATCCGCTGGTTCACTCCTCAAACGGCCACAATAATAGGAGCTGAGCTGATCTGAAACCAGGAGCCAGGAGCTTCTTCTGGGTTTCCCACGCAGGTGCAGGGGCCCAAGGACTTGGGCTTTCCCAGGCCATAGCAGAGAGCTGGGTCGGAAGTGGAGCAGCTGGGACTCAAACCAGTGCCCCTATGGGATGCCGGCACTGCAGGTGGTGGCTTTACCCGGTACGCCACAGTGCTGGCCCCATGATTTGATTTTGATCGTATGTGGGGAGAGAATTCCAGGTAGATACCTGAGCAGTAGAATAAAGAGTTGTCAAGGTCAGCACTGTGGCATAGTGGGCTAAACTGCCTGTGGTGCTGGCATCCCATAAGGGCACTGATTCGAATCCTGGCTGCTCCACCTCCAATCCAGCTCCTTGCTGATGGCCTGGGGACACAGTAGTAGATGGCCTGTGGGAGAACTGGAAGAAGCTCCTGGCTTCTGGCTTCATGTCAGCCCAGCTCTGGCCATTACAGCCATTTGTGGAGTGAACCAGCAGATGGAAGACCTTTCTCTCTGTCTCTCCCTCTCTCTGTAACTCTGCCTTTCAAATAAATAAATAAATAGATAGATAGATAATTTTTTTAAAAAGAAAGAGTTGACTACTGAAACCAATAGGAATATTCTTTGATGAGAATTCAAGTTTCACATCTTCAAGCCCCCTGATATCAGTCTATTTAGTGGATTCTCCCAAGCCTTGACTCCCTATAGTCTCAAACTCTTTTGGTTTTCCTATTTCAACTTGAGACTAGGGATGGTATTTTTTTTTTTTTTATTCATTTGATTCATGACCAACTCCGAAATCCCACATTGCTACAATTTGTATTTGTCTCCAAGATTGCTGTCGGCAGCCAGCAGGAGAGAGGCCCATTTACCACCTCCGCCTCCCATCTCCATGGGTTCTCCGGACTCCTCTGCAGCTAAGGGAAGATGTAGAACATGCAATACCTGAAGTCGTTATGGAAACATGTCACAGATGACTCTATTCATCCTTACAGAGTAGAGTTGAAGCTTTGGAAATTTTGATTAGGAAGGTAATGGAAAACAATCCTTGCTTTATCTAGTTTATACACATGAATGCTTTCACAATAAAGACTCTGTAATGAGCTACAGCACTCCTGGTAGAAATTCTGTTAGTCTCAATCTGCCTCCACAATCGGAGGGCCTTTTCAGTATTGCAAGTTGGTGCTTTCAGCCAAGCATCTGTGAGAGACAGGTGCATGGCCTGCTGGTCTCCACATAAACCCTAACAGCCTCTTCTGTCCTCTCCAACTGATAAAGGAGGCCCTTCAGAACCAACTCAAAGATAAGGCCCTTGCCCTAACTCAGCTCCAGGCCTCTCTTATCAGACTTTGGGGTTATCAGGTGGCCTCATCTCAGATGTGGTGCACACTTGTAGCTCCCGATGGTCTATAATTGGATCTGCCACCTCCGGTTGAACCTACAGTTTCTGAAGGGGTCCGAAACGGGAACTGTAGCACTGTGGATATCAAATCCACAGTAGTAAGTCCTGTCATTTTTTGCTTTGCTTTTTGAATGTCAAGTATAAATTGGTTTTTTGAAGCATCAATTTCCCCATTGAACTTATTTCTTGAATTAGAATTGTTGTCTAGTTTGTACACAAAATCAGGGAGTTATCTTCATTCTTCTTATACCAGCTCATTTGACAGTTCTTCAGATCCCCTCCCGTTACACTGCAACGGAAGGTGGCAGACTCCCCAGCTGGAACAGTCAGAGTTTTGATGTCTGATTCAGAATTAGATCCAAGGACACCCCTGAAAGGAAAAGCCCATAGTCAGAGCAGCAGTGAAGAGCTTCCTCCATTCCAACGGGATGGGGTGTCAGACGCACACTCAGCAATGATTCACCCTGTTAGGTAAATTGCCCAGCGACACAGAGTAAAAAGCGCAGGGCCTTGTCCTTACCGGTACAGAAGAAGGTGAGGTGGAAGAGCGGCCAGGTCCGCAGCACGGCCTGCTGGATGACTGCGTAGGCTGGGGCTCTTGCTGCCCTTTCTGGATCGGCTGCAGTCTGCCTAGGGGAAGTCTTGTCTGGTACAAAGGTGGTTTGGTGTCCTCAGAGAGAGACGTGATGCACTGTAAGTTACAAGTTCGGTTGTTTATCCAACAAACCTGGGATAACTACTTCTTGTAGTCCTGATTCTGTTTGAAAGACACAGAGATGAACAAAATGTGACTCCTGCCTTCGAAGAGTTCAGTTTTTAGGAGAGACAGATACACAACAATTCACAAAGGAGTGCTAAGTTCCATAGAAGTACACAGAATGTTCTATAAGCACAGAGGAACGAGCCGCTTCTGCCTGGAATACTCAGAGCAGGGAACCCTGAATAGGAGCTCGTCAAACCTCATGTCCAGAGGGCTTTCCCGAGGGAGAGAGAACTTTGTGAGCAAAGGCACCAATACATGAAGAACATAATCTGCAAGCCATGGTCATTCTGCCTCCAAACGTCTCCTACGCACTGCCTGCAAACCTCTGATCTGTTGCCTTCTCCAATCTCACTTTCAGTCCTTCCCAACTCACACTCCATAACTCAGCCCCATAAAAATATTTGCAGGTTCAAAGATGTTCTGTAGTCTTTCCTACACCCCAGTTTTTTTTTTCTGGAAAGGCCTCCTGTTAATCACCTGGGGGAGGCTGGTCTCCCTGAACGTGCCGAGTCATAGCACACACTGCCTTTATTATAATTCTCTGTTAATGTGCTTGCTTTCTGCATTGGACTTTCATATTATTTATAATGGAAACTCTATTTTATTTACATTTGCATTCCTAGTGTCTAGTACAGAACTTGTCAATATTAGGAGATTAGCAGATGTTTGCTAGTCTAACCAGGATTTATTTATTTATTTCCTCCCTTCCTCCCTCCCTCCCTTTCTTCCTTCCTTTCTCTCTCTCAGATTTATTTATCTTAAAGCCAAAGTTAGAGAGCAGAAGAGAGAGAGAGAGAGAGAGAGAGAGAGAATCTTCCGTCTGCTGGTTCACTCCCCAGATGGCTACAAAAGCCAGGCAGGGCTGGGCCAGGCCAAAGCCAGGAGCCAGGAGCTGCATATGGGCCTCCCATGTGAGTGGCAGGATCCCAGACACTTGAGCTATCTTCTGCTGAATCTCCCAGGCCATTACAGGGAGCTGGATTAGAAGTGGAGCATTTGGGACACGAACTGGTGCCCATATGGGATGTCAGTATTGCAGGTGGCAGCTTTACTCGATATACTGCAATACCAGCCCCTCACCCCAAGAAGGATTTCTGATTGGAGCCCCCTGACTATCAGGGAGCCTAGAAGGCTGACTGCTCATCCAGCGAAGGCTGGGATTAGGAAAGGGCTTACCAGCAACCCAGACTACAGCTTGTGGACTTAGGCCCTCACTTCTTTTTGTAGGCATTGGAGAAGTCAGCACATTGTAGCAGCAAGGTAGCTCCCACCTGGGTAGAACCTGCTTGCAGTAGCACTGGCTTTGCAGATCTAATAGTCTATGATTTTTGAATCCTGCTTTGCAAATTACCAGTAGCTGGGCAAATTACATCTCTGAATCTTGATTTCCTCATTTGCAAATGGGATAATTCTAGTTAGCTCACAGGGATGCCGTGAGGTTGCAATGAGAGAACACACGTGAGACACTTATCCCTGTGCCAGGCACACAGCTTTCACAAGCCCATGACAGCTCGTTTCTTTGCCTCATCTCTTGTGCTTTGTGGGGCTGGGGGCTTGTGACTGTTCTCCTTCCCTTCCTGAGCCATAGTCACCAAGGGAGATAGAGAACCCATAATTTCGAGAATGGCACAGAATATTTCTGTGAAGGAAGAAGGTTTCTGCTGAGCTGTTATGCCAGCTGCAGGACTTTGGGTATGGAAATGGTTGAGCAGAGTGGAGCCATGTGAGAGATGTATGGGCAGTGTCAGTTTCTTCAATGCCCTTAGGCAAAGGTCTGTCTTTAGTAACTAAGGATGGAGGACACACAGAAGTTAGAGCCCCAGTATGAAGAAAAAACAGGAGCTTAAAAATCTGTACCATAGTGAGTCTATGCACTGTGCCGTAGTGGGCTACGCCTCTGCCTGTGGCACCGGCATCCCATAGGGGCACTGGGTCAAGTCCTAGCTGCTCTTCTTCCGATCCAGCTCTCTGCTTATAGCCAGATAAAGAAGTAGAAAATGGCCCAAGTTCTTGAGACCCTGCATCTACGTAGGAGACTCAGAAGAAGCTCCTGGCTCCTGGCTTTGGATGGGTCCAGCTCTGGCCATTGTGGCCCTTTGGGGAGTGAACCAGTGGATGGAAGTTCTTTTTCTCTGTCTCTCCCTCTGTCTGTAACTCTACCTCTTAAATAAATAAATAAATAACATCTTTAAAAAATTTAAAAAGACCCCACAACATGTCTGGCCTAGTAGCATTCTCTCTGATGGTCTCTGCCACCCTGGGGTGTCTGATATCAAACACTTACCCACAGGGTCACTTATATATTCATGGGAGAGAGTGACAGTGCTTCTGGTTTTCTCTCTACTTGGAGGTTTCAGGACCTATTTTGCTTTTGATCTGAGTATATATCCACTTTCCGTTAACCCTCTTAGAGTTCTTTGGGTTGAAAAAATAAAGATAAACTTAGTGAAGGAAAACCATTTCCTCACTCTCTTACTCATTACTCTCAGACTTCTCCCATAAAACTTTGGTAATTCAAAGTCAGACTGTGATGTGTGCCAATAATATATCTCTGTTTAGGCAGGGCCCAACGATTGCCCTGCTTCTAATTGCTGTCTTTGCTGTCTAGTTTCTCGTCTCCATCATTGACCGGTTGGACAAGCAACTGAAGAACAGGAACAGAGGGAAATGAGAAGAAGCCAACTGCATTTGTATTTTCCCTAGCTTAGGATGCTGTTGGTAGAGCCCTCAGCTGCCGGGCATTCCAAGGCTGCTGTCAGAGATGAGTGATTCTTCTCTTAGTCTAACTGATTTGGGCCAGAATGCTCAGATGGCTGGAATAACTTTATTCCTCTGATTTGTTTTATTGAAATGTCTGGGTCCTACGGGTTGTTTTAAAGCAAAAATGAGGTATTTTTTAAATAAGTGAGGAATTTCAATGGGTGTTAAGGAAAATCACAATGTCATTTGTCTCTGGCTGCTGATATCCCATCTGCAAGCCAGTTACCCAGATGTGTGGCATCAAGGGAAGCAGCTGCCAAGCAAAACAGCACAGAGGCAAGTTGGGATGTTTTGCAGTTGTAATTCTGCTTCTGTTAACTGACTTGGGACCTTGCGATGTAAATAAGCAAACCTTCCCATATTTAGTCTCAGTGCAAAGTTTAATTCCTTTAGGATGTTTTCCTGGTTCATATCACACACTTCATCCTGAAACCTAAATCTCCTAATTCCAATCTGTACTTTCCTCCTGGAACACTCCTGTGATTACGAGAAGCAAGTATTTCTCTTGCTCCCACATGAGTCTAATTCAGCTCCTCGGTCAGCATATACACCTCACTGTGTATGAACTCCAGATTGGGCGAGAGTTAGAGCTGCTTGCCTTGGTGTCCTTGATTCTTGGCACAATATAGTAGACGCCCCACACACATTGTTGAATATGAAGGTGAACGCTGCCAGTTCTATGTGCTGAGCCTTATGGATTCGTGATGAACACTTGTTTAACCTTCCTGCTCACCTTCTCTTCTAAGACTTCTTCACAGGGACATTGTAGGGCTCCCAGTTAGCTGACGCAGAGCAGGAACAGAGACTCAGATATTTCATCAGCTTCCGCACACTTTTCCTTTTGATTTCCAAGAATCACTGCCAAGATGTGCTTGGACAGTGCTTGGAGGTCACTATATAGCTCTTTAATGACTTGGTTTCCCTGCCCCTCAACTTTCCTCTACCTTTGATTGTAGCAAATTTTGAAAAATTAGAAAGATGTTTTCTTCCATTGAGACCCTTCGAGTGCAGAATCAGAATGAGAGATCTGAGTCAAATTTCCCTATTACTGGTAGTATGGCATTGGCTTTTGTACTTTGGCTCTGGGGAAGAATTACTAAATGGCTCCTTACTGGCAGAGTAAGGCAGAGGAAACCGGGGTTATAAGTGTGCGTCGGGAAATTCCACCCTCCCTACACTGACATCTGGGAATTCTGCGCATGTGTCACCAATGACCTGAGTTGCCTTGTGAAAGAATAAGTTCAGGAAGAATAGAGACTCATTAACCCAGCAAACAGCAAACTCCCGCTGGGTCTGTGTGTGCCCCACCAGGGTTAGAACTTTGAAATCGGACCCTAAAGCCAGATTTTATAAAGGATCTTCCCATTTTTTTAATCCCAGTAAAAGTCTCCTATTTTGTGTTGTTCTATGCCCCTGTAGGGCTGTGCTTGAGGAGCACCAGTGCCGATAAGTTGCAAGTGGGAAAACCAGGAAGACAGCAGGGAGGTTAGGGTCCCCCCCTGGTGAATACACAGGTTTGGAGGGAGCAGGATATGCTGCAGCTTCAGAAGAGGAAGTAGGGAAGACAGTCGTCACCCTCGGTTCTCAGCTCAGCAGTTCACACCAAGGAGCTTCCGTGGGTGGCTTTTTGAATGCTGAGAGGCTGACAGAATGGGTCTTTGTTGAGTTGATTCTTTTCTGGAGATTAAGATTAAGATTTTATTTATTTATTTGAAAGGTAGAGTTACATACAGAGAGAGGGAGAGACAGAGAGAATGGTCTTCCATCTGCTGGTTCACTCCCCAAATGGCTGAAATGGCTGAGTTGGGTCAAATCAAAGCCAGGAGCCAGAAGCTTCTTCCAGGTCTCCAACGTGAGTGTGAGGGCCCAAGCATTGTTGGGCCATCTTCTGCTGCTTTCCAAGGCCATAAGCAGAATTTTGGATCAGAAGAGGGCAGACAGGACATAAAGAGGTGTTCATATGGGATGCTGGTTCTGTAGGCAGAGGCTTAGCCTACTATGCCACAGTGCTGGCCTCTCTTCTGGGATCTTAAGCTCATGCTCATTTGACAGTTTTTCAGGATGCATTAAGAATAGGCATACTTTGACTTAACTTCATGTCTTCTTGGTGGTAGGACAATTTTCTGGTCATCTAACATGCCTCTTAGGTGGAATAGAACTAATTCCTTTTAATTATGTTCATAAAAAATTTTAATTTTATTTCTGGATCTACATTTATAAATTATTCCACTATCTAATCCATTTAATGAATGGAGCTACTATTGTATTTTAATCTTACAAAGTCTATATTTGCTTGTTTTATGAAAGTCAAGCAGAAATTACTTTCCTTTGCTTTTTTCTTCTCCTCATATATAGAGATCCCTGAATAATTTATCAGCATTCGGTTAGAAGGTTTTGAAGGTCTTGCAAATTGTATTTCTCTGGATTTCCATTAAAATTTAGTTCCCACTAGATGGGATACCAATGTAGGAAAGAATATTTAATTGTCAAAGAGATGATTGATAAATTGAGACTTTGTCAAAATTTGTACCTTACCAACAATTTCCTAAAGGCTTAATCCAGACCAACAGTAGAGAAATTAGTAATCACATCATGATATCATTACCATCAATGATAAGAGCAGTTGATACTTACTGAGCGCTTCGCATGTGCCAAACCTTGCTCTAAATGCATTAATGATAATTCACTTAACTTTTATAGCAATTCTTAAGGTGAGTATTGTTATTATCATTCTTTTATAGATGAGGAAAGAAAGGCATGAAGTAACTTGCCCAAGGTCATATAGTTCCTAAGTGGAGGATCTGGGATTCAAAACCCAAGAAATCTGGCCTTTAAGTCTAAATTTGAGGTCAACCACTTTACTATGCCACCTGCTCTACATCCATTTGCTCTCTCTCTCTCTCTCTATATATATATAGATATATATATAATTTAATATTATTTAATGTATTTTTAATAGAAATTTAGAAATATTGGGGCCGGCGCTGCGGCTCAATAGGCTAACCCTCCACCTAGCAGCGCTGGCACACAGGGTTCTAGTCCTGGTCGGGGCGCTGGATTCTGTCCCGGTTGCCCCTCTTCCAGGCCAGCTCTCTGCTGTGGCCCGGGAGTGCAGTGGAGGATGGCCCAAGTGCTTGGGCCCTGCACCCCATGGGAGACCAGGATAAGTACCTGGCTCCTGCTTTTGGATCAGTGTGGTGCACTGGCCACAGCGCGCCAGCCGCGGCAGCCATTGGAGGCTGAACCAACAGCAAAAGGAAGACCTTTCTCTCTGTCTCTCTCTCTCACTATCCACTCTGCCTGTAAAAAAAAAAAAAAAAAAAAAAAAAAAAAAAAGAAAAGAAAAGAAAAAGAAAAAAAAGAAATATTGGTGAATTTTCCAAGGTCTGTAATTCAGATATTAATGGCTGGATTTGATTTTGTATATGTGTCTAACTCATTTGTCAAACTGAGTATCAGGGACTGTGCTTTTGTTTGTCAAGTGGAAGATTCAAGCAATTTAACAGGATTAGTTTTCATTTCTCATGGTTTAGCAGGATAGAAGTAAGGAGGTGCTAGCTGATGAATACATTTTATTATTTGAGAAGTGCTTGCTTTGTTTCCCCTGCAGTATTCAGTATATCAATTTGCAAGCCTTAAAACCCTCTTATTTTGATGAGCGAGTGCAGCAAGTTTAGGATGACACTGACTGCCTCGTGTCTTGTTGGTAAATCTCTGAGTTTTCTTCATTGAACCCGTGTGAGGCATACAGTTTTTGCTCAGTGTGCTCTCCAGCATGTATCATGGTGCCTGCAGGGCACAATAGTAAATGGCTGTGGCTCTTGGCTGTACGTGCTTAATGGCTGAAGAGCTGGAGGACATCTTTCTGCCAACGGACCACTGGTAATGCTCTGATTCCAGGGTGCCTTGAAAGGCATGATACACGCAGGTGAGCTGCTGGTTAGCTCTCTGTAGATACCAATACACAGAGCCTTGAACTCCACCAGGAATGTGATATTGGCACTGGAACTTCACCTATGTCCCAATCATGGCAGACATATTGGAAGATTGTACGATTTGAGTTCCACAGAGGCCCTTTGACAAAGAAAAAAGGATCAACAATGAGAAGTGAAGAAGATTCAATGGGGGGATTACACATTTATCTGGGTGTACTTTCAGAGGAGAAACAGCAAGATGCAGAGAAGCCAGTGCGTGGCGCATCCGTGGTTCCCAGTGCTGTGTGTCACGCAGCCTGCTTTGCATGCACAATGCACTTGGCCCACCTTATCTACAGCAGCCATGTGGTTGCTTCATTGCTGCAGCAATAAAGCAAAGAGGTCCTTGGGGGTGGCTGGTGCCTGCGCTATCGAAAGGCACACTCCGATTCGTTCACAGGCGACAATACAATAGGCCCCGTTAGAGGGGCTCTGTGCCCTCCACCACGTGAAGCCTGAGTTTTCAGCATCTGGTGCCGTTCCCTTATCAGCCCCAGGAGGCTTATGTTCTGAAAGGAAACAATCAGGGAAATGGTCTTTTGTTGGAAGACACGTGGTGGGTCACGATCTCTCGGGTTTTGTTTCTGAATTTCAGGAATCTAAGGTGCACAGAAAGATGTACAAAGGTAGGAATGGGCATTTTTCCAAAGGCGCTGTGGCTTCTCTTGTCCATCTGGCAGGTTTTGGTCTTGGATTCACAATTCAGAAGCCATAGAAGAGGAGGCAATTTGCTCATTTTAAATCAATCAATCGATCAACGACTCTTTCAGAAAATGTTTATTGAGTGACAAATATATAAAAGGTTTCTGCTGAATACAATGTATAATGCAAACAAAAGCCAGTCAAAATTTCTGCCATTATGGAGTTTAAAGTCTGATGATGAATGACATGTAACTTCAGGCTAGAGAAAGCTGATTGTGAGCTCACCATGAAGTCACCAGACTGGAATTTCTCCTGGAAAACCACACCCCCATTCAAGAATCGGGGGATACTTTTTCTTTTCCTTTACAATACTTATTTATTTAGAAGTTAGAGAGACCGAGAGAGAGAGGGGTGGGAGTGAGGAGAGACCTTTCATCCACTGATTCACTCCCCAAATGGCTGCAACAGCCAGGGCTGAAGAAGGCCAAAGCCAGGAGCCTGGAACTCCATCCAGGTCTCCCATGTGGGTAGTAGAAACCTAAGCGTCTGGACCATCTGCCATTGCTTTTCCAGGTGCATTAACAGAGCACTGGATCAAAAGTGGAGCAGCCAGGACTGGAACTGGCGCCCACAGGCTGTCTGCTGTGCCACTGCCCCATGACACCAGCTCCAGAGACTTCTTTTTGTACCCACTTTCCTTTGTAGCCATTTTCCCATCAAGAAATCATTCTATTTGTTAACAATAAAATTTTTGAAGTTCCTGACTCAGCACTGTTATCACTCTATTCTTGGAGCAGAATCAGCTTGGTTGTTATTGCTCCAACGGTGAGGATAACTGCATTTTTTGTATGATGGTTTGTCTTCATTATGTACACAATGACTGCAGAGCCAGGAAATTTTAATTTGTATTGAATAATAAACTAAGCTATCTTTAAAGCCATTCTTATTTTGGGAGTTGGGACTGATGGGGGTCAAGGATTCTTTGTCTTTTATTGTTTCTCAAAGTCTTTACTCCCATCTCTGCTTACCCTCTAATATCTCTTCTCCTCTCTTTCTCCCAAGATGACTTGACTCTGCAACACATTCTCCTGAACCACTTTAAAGGGATAGCAGGACAGTGGACAAAGAAATATAGTGATACTCACTCAAGGATGCTTGGACTTAGAGTTATGGACACACAGAGGCATGTGGAGGTGAAGCGCGGGTGGTATGGCTGGTGGGACACTGGTGGTTAGGGGTTCCCTGGAAGTTCGGCCATGACAGTGTGGATGATGTTTGGGACAGTGGAGCTTTCTGAAAACATGTATGTGTACTGAAACTCCTAGGGAAGGCATTTCCTGGCATTGTGGGAATGTCACATTGAAAACCATGTGACTGGTCCAAGGCTCTAACCGGATGGGAAGGACAGGGGCTTATGACACATTGTGGCTGGAATCAGGTTTCCATGTCCTAATCTGGAGAGACACGAGGAAACAGAATTCAGTGAAGAAAAAGAGTATAGATGTTCAGCTTAGATTTCATGTTTAAGCAGTAATCAAATAGTTACAGGCACATTGTTTGTGTGCTTCCCAACATAGCTGGCTTTATAAGAAACAGGAGCATGCATTCAACTGCAAACTGGCATTCGAGGGGCTCAAGAAGAGTCCTCTCCCCAAATCTCCTCTATTGGTGCTTGGAATTCTGCAACTGAAGATCAGCCCTTGGGATCATAGGAACTGAAAAATATTCCTGGAAGAACTGACACCATAAGTGTTAATATTCTAAAAGATGAGTATGGATTAATTCCTAATGGCAGAGTCTCGGGGCACGGAAGCTAGGGCATCTTCCAGTGTACACAAAGATGCCAGGGCCAGATCATTGTTTCCTTCTCCTTCGTCACCACACATCACTCATCTACTTCTGAGGAGTTTGTTGAATTGTTTTTCCATTTCCAGGTCCTTATTTCTGACCCTTCTCAATCTCCACCTCAGCTTCTGTACTAACTTTGCCTGTGGTATTGTGCTTTTAGTCTCAAACCAGTCTTCCCATCTGCAGCGGTCTTTCTAAAGTACTTTGTCAGCACGTGTATTCTTATGTACCTCTGACTTCTGCCCATTTCTCTAGTACCTAATCCAATTCTTTTAGTCTAACTCATAAGATTTTTCTTTATCAGATCACAGGCCACCCCTCCAGTCACTCCTCTCTGCAGGTGTTGCAGACTCCAGCCTCACGGAGGGAACAATGTTTCCCCGGAGACACAGTTCTGTGCATCTCCTTGGCTCAGGCTGCACTCCCTCTGCCTGCGATGTCCTTCCCTAATCTCCCAATTCATCAAAATCATTCATCCTTCAACTCATGTCAACTACATCTTCCACCAGGGAGATTTTCCTGGTCCTCTTGAATCAACCTAATTTCTCCCTTCTTTGGGCAACTGTGCATTGTACTCTGACCAACATTCATCATAGTCTGACCTTAGAAATTAGTGATAGGGAGGTCTGTATGTGTTTCCCATTGGAAAATATGTGATCCTCCCATCTTCTCACTACCCTTAGGAAGGTTCATTTCTAAAGGTAGATCTCCTGGGGAGTTGATTTTCCGGGGACGTCCAATGTGCTCTGTCCCAGGCATGGTGTATGCAAAAAGGTATGTCGTAGTCTTATTTGAATCCTGAAGGCAAGCTGCTGTACCCTGAATGGAACTTGAGAGAAACTTTTCCTGTTGGATAATTTCTGGTGAATGAACTAAAGGACCTGACTCCCACTCTGGCAACATTGGTGTTCACAGTCCTTATTGAAGTCCTTGATGCTCAAGGCAGTGCAGCGTGATCATTTTCCCCGGGGAGTAACCCACTGTGTGGAGTAGGGAAGGACTCACCACAGAAGCATCCAAAAATCAAATCCACCAGTAATAACCAGGATTATTTGGCATCAGAGTTATAAGAAAGGACTATGGTTTAAAGAGAAGCCATCTCAGAGATTTCTCACCTGGGACAGGTGAGTGTCAGTAGATTGAAAACTTGGGCAGGGTTTTGGGCTTTAATTAAATTGCAAGGCAGGAGGGCCTGTCCTTGCCATCAAAGTCAAACCTGGACATCAGATGTGGCATTAAGGCCTCAGGCACTGCCACCCAGTGGGGATCTGGACCTAGAAGTCACAGCACCAAGGCAGGTGTGCATTTGAATGCAGTGAGCTAACCTGGAGACCTTCCTTGCCTCTTGAGTCTGTGTGTGACTGTCAATATCCTCTCATATGGAAACTCCTGTATGTTGATTTTTTTGCAGGTGTGGAACAGAGATTTTACTCTAGAGGCCTTCCTTTAATCACACTAAAAGCAAAATAAGAAAGAATATAGCATAGGACATGCTTAATATATGCTCAACTCAACTCCCATGGACAGTGATAGAAAAAATGCTGTCCTAGAATGAATTCGTGTTTTCAGTCTCTGTTTACTCTCAGGAAAGGTATCAAAGGATAACTTTTTAAAAAAATATTTATTTATTCGAAAGTCAGAGTTACAAATAGATAGGGGAGAGAGAGAGAGAGAGAGAGAGAGAGAAATATCATCCATCTGCTGGTTTACTCCCCGGATGGCAGCAACTGCCAGCACTGGGCCAGTCCAAAGCCAGGAGCCAGGATCCAGGAGTTTCATCTGGGTCTCCCATATGGGTGGAAGGACCCAAGTACCTGTGCCATCTTCCACTGCTTTTCCCAGGCACATTAGCAGGGAGCTGGATTGGAAGTGGAGCAGCTGGGTCTCCTACCAGGGTCCATATGGGATGCCAGTGTCACAGGTGGTAGCTTTATCCACTATGCCCCAATGCCAGCCCCAGATAACTTTTTAAAAACAGCATAATTGTTTTTTCAGAAGGATGAGAATTGTGCTGTCTGAGGACCTAGGTTTAAACTATAAGGAGAGATTTATGGTAGACATTTTATAACAGAGGAATCATAAAAGCAGGACTTCTTTTTTTCTTTCTTCTTTTCTCTTCAGCAGAACTCCTTGAAGACTACTGAAAATGTTGGGTTTCTGCAGGGAAAGATTCTGGGTGAACTTTAGAGCATTCTTTTGTTGAGAAAACCAGAGTAAGGTTGGGAATGAGTTTATTCACATCTATAACAAAAATTCACTATTTTGAGGATTATAAAAGCATGTAACTGAACATAGATACTGCACAATGAAATGTAAGTGCTAAGAAAAATTCAATGGTGTCTTTTTAGTTAGAATGAGGGAGTGTATTTTACCCCAAATATGAATTTAGTAGAGTTATTGATGTCCATACATGGCACAATAAGATCTAATGACACAGCTGAGTACCTTGCTTGCCTTGTCAGGGCCAGGAAGTCAGATCCCATCTGAGCTGGTGGAGGGGCAGGTGAAGAGCCTCCCTGGGGGAAATGTTTCTTCTCACTGTCAGTCATCCCAGGCAGGCAAAGAGCTAGCCTGGGACTGAGAAGAAAAACATCTCTTCTGCTCTCTGTGCATGGAGACGTGGGGATGCCTGCAGGTTTTTACTGGGTCATTGAGTTGCTCCCTGTTACATGGAAACCCACTGGAAGACAGGGAAGGTCTTATGTTTGGCTTGAGGTCTCAAAATATGTACTTCTTTCCCTCCTCAAATATTTAGCTGTGGTTTGAATGATTAAGAGAGTAGGTTGTGTCCACACTGGCATGGGACCCCATGCAGTGGTGGCGGAGGGGAGAGCAGCCTGGAGAAGAGTCTCACTTGGTGCTGTTGGGGGATGGAGAAGAGCTCTGGTTCAGTGGACTTGCAGTACCCCATGGAGACCCTCGGTGGGACACAAATTCCCACAGCTCACCCAAGGGACATAATGGACACTCCGACTTCCACATGGTGAGGCTGTAGTTTGCTGTAAGTTGCTTATAAATGAGACAGTGTCTTTATTTTGTAATCCACAGGCTAGTCAGGTGTGAGGACACATGGACGACGTAATGAAGGACTTCCTGAAAACAAGAGACCAGAAACTCTTGCGGTGGTATTTGAAACAGCATTTGTACAATGACAACCCCTGCTTTAATTAACATCCCAAACATCTTTGGCTGTTGTCAAGACTAAGAATGCTCAGCATCTGGTTAATGACAAACTTTGGGTCTTACAAGAGCTGGAAAACATCCACAGCTCTGGAAATGGCCAATTCCAATTTATACATGTTTCCATCCGTCCATCGAGCCAATATTTGCTGCCAAGCTTGCTACCAGGAATGCAGAGCATACCAAGACATTACCCGCAAGGGGTTTAAGCCTGAATGAGCAGAGACAGGTAGTTATCTGCACGTCCTAGTCAGAGACAGATTTTTCCTGGGTAATGGTATCAATTAGGCAAACTCTTCTCACAGTCTCTTTCCTAGGGGATTGTAGCTCTCATGAAGCCAGATTTGCTTTCCGGAGAACTTTTAGTCCTACTATTCCAGGTATAGTGGAGCCATTTCAATAAGCATAGCTGTGCTGTCAGCTTAGGGGTGCTCTAATGGTCCTTGGTCTTGGCATCCAACCAGAGGTTGCATCCTGGACAGGACAATGTGGGGACCGGCTGGGGCAGAGCGCCTGCAGTGATTTGGCCAGTCCAGCATTGCCCTCCAGTGGTCAAAAGCAGGAATGTAGGGAAAGAGGAATTCCGAGACTGAAGTTCAGAGAGGCTATCTGTGGATTAATTGAGGGGGTGGGAGGAAGGAGCCCTATGGAATGGCTCCCCCAGATGGAAACTGGGAAAACAGCAAATGGGGGCTTCGAGATTCAGATTCATTACTGACTGGGCACCTTGGGAGGGATGCGGAGAGAACCACACAACAAAGACCACTTTGGTTTCCTAATGTGGATTTTGTCAGGAGAAACAGTCACTGACTGTCAAGATGACCAGGTTACCTTGGGTATTAGCAAGTGTGGTGGTAGTGGTGGTGGTGGATGAGTGGCTACCTGGAGCTGGACACCGGGTCTCCTTAATCCATTCTTTTCAAGGTTCTAGAGAGACACTGATCTCAAATTATTTACCTTCAGACTTAAAGGCGGTATAGAAAGCAGCATAAATCTCTAGAAATGAAATTGGAGGCAAAATTCCCTGGGTAATAAGCTTTTTATTTTCTACCATTGAATTTGTGAAGGGCACTGGTCCATAGACAGCAAGAATGCATTCTTTGGGGACTTCGATGGTCTCAATCTCGCCCTGCTTTACACGTGGGTGGCCTGTAAACTGGGTTTTGGGGGAGAGTTCTTAACATCAAGGCATCCCCTCCCCACTGGGTCAATGCCACTGGAAGATGTCCAGCACAGTAGGACACTGTCCTGCCTTCCAGATCATGGACCTAATTGTCAAGGCTGACGTAGCCTTGGCAGCCAACCTGCTGTTGGCAAAATCTGCAAGCAGAGCAATGCTTGCTTCTTTCCTTCTGTCTCACCTTAGCACACAGTGTCCATCAGAAATGTCACCACTTACCTTCCAAGGTCACGGGGACAAGGGAATTTCACTCCCCTCCTTGGGTCCTCCCCCGCTTTATGCCTTCAAATTGACCTATGACTTGACTTCCTGAACCGCCAACAGGTTTGAAATCCTCCCTGCCCTTGCTGCTTTCCTGCTCTACTCTCCCCAAAAGATAGAGAAGTGGTCAGAGAAACTTTCTGATTAAATTATAAAGTGAAACAAAACAAATGACCAGTTAGGGGCTGGGTAACTACAGCAAAATGACTAATGGCTTGAATTGTCCACATGGTTGCCTGTAAAAACCACAACAGCTTAGGATACTGGAGAAGACCCAAGCCTGGACCAAGTGAACCATCCAAATGGTGAGCAAGAGCAGGAGGCCTGCGGGAAGGAGAATGAGGAAGCATGGAGCATGGATGCCGTGGTTGCAGGAGTCTTGGGAGACATCACATGTTCTAGCCTCTGTGTGTGTGTGCTGGTGTGTCATTAAACTGAGGCTTTGTGAAGTCAAGAACTGAGTCTACCCTGCTGTCCCTCAGGTCCCCGGTGCCTCCAAGGCAGCAAGTACTTGATAATAAGCATGTTGTCCACAATACAGTGGTTAAGGGACAAGGCCTTGGAATCCAGCAGTCTAGATCCCCTGTAATTTTTCTCGTTCAATCTTAGGAAGATTCTCAGATTGGAGCCATAGGCTACTTATCAGTCAAATGAGGCTAACACTACCTCCCCCAGTCCCTTCACCCAGAATGTGCTGAGGATTACAGGAGACGGGGCATGTGGAGTTCTGGGCGTTGCGTCTGGGTACGGCTGGTGCTCAGTAAGCAGTAGCTGTTTATATGATTTCCATGTGAGGTTGTGTACAGATTGCTGTGGGTGCATGGCCCCAACCCAACCTAATTGCAAGCTAAAGCCAAACCCATTTCAGAAAGGAAAAATGCGCAAGCATGGGGTTGAACAGATTCTCTCCTACAACTGCCCTTGCCAATCCCTTCTTTAACTGGAAGGACTTTACCCAAGTTTGCAGAACCAATGTGCCCTTGAACCCTGTCTAACATGGAAGAACCTGCTCCATCGAAATAGGCTTCCTGTTGAAACAGGCACGAGGCGGCTTGCTCTCTTCCGCCGAGAGCCGGTCGGCCTGGCCCTGTCTTCTGCCCTACACCACTCAGACACAATCTCTGGCGCTGCCGACACAGGAGAGGCTTGGAGGCTTTGTATTCAATCATCATTGAGAGCCCATTAGGAGAACAAGGTAGCGTGCAGCCACTTGAAAGGCTGAGAGTCTAGAAACAGCCATTACAGAGGAAACTCCTTCCGCCTGGCTGGCTGGGGCCAGGTCTCTGGCGCTAAAGCAATTGGCACAGATGCTGAGTGAGGGGCTCATTCATTTTGTGCTCAATAAAACAACTTTTATTCAGGGATGTGAATCGTTATCCCCCCGGGAAAGGCGAAGGTATAGAACAAGGCTGCAATTTCTCGGAGAATCTAATTCCTCCATAGCCGGAGACAGAGGGAGAGCGGGAGACGGATGAAAGGGAGCTCTGTTATCCTAGGAAGTCCTAGGTAATTACCCCGCCTGGGTTTCTCCTGGAGCTTCCGAACGGTGCCAGATGCGTCCAGGCCTCTGCGTGCCGCCCCACAGAGCGCATCCAGGGTCCACCTCCTCCCCCCGCGGCTGTTCCTCCTGTCTGGGAACACATCAAAGAGGTTTGATATTCATAACCGCTGTGAGTCATTTTCACATGGAGCTGCGGGGAGCTGCCCGTGCCACTGCCTGCTGCATTCAGCCCTTTGAGAGAGTAGCTGAGCTGAACCAATCCCCCATTACGGGTGAGAGTGGATTCCTCCTGGGAGACCTGCATTTGCCCCCAGACTCCTGTGCCGAATCAAATAGGTCTCTCTCTCTTTTTTGTCTTTATTGAGAAATAGTTATTAAAACATCCTCCAGTCTTGGCTCTCCTCTCTGCCGCCCATGGGGACGGCCCTGCGTGGTCCTTCCACGAGAGTGTGACCACCTCCAGGCGCTGCTGTTAGCGTCAATAACAGCTGAAGCCCCCTGGTTTGCCTTGCTCTGAGGACAAAGGATGTCAACAAGACGCCAGCCCCGACCACATTTCTTCTCAACTGGAGGCTGAAATTCTGCTCGCTCCCGTTGAGTCTGCCTATTGTTGGGAAAAGCCTCCTGCGTGACACTCTTTGAGGGCTGGCAGAGGCTCGGGAAATTAAAACCACAGGATCGTACCGCTGGAAGGGGCCTTAGTCATCATCCCATTGGAGTCTCTCAAATTACAGATAATAAATGAGGCACAGAGAGGTTAAGTGAATTGTCTCAGGTCACACAGATGAGAGATGATTTCCAGCACACGGAGTCCCCGCCTGAAAGCGGAGGCAAGTAGCGGCAGGGCGCGTTTGCTATTTACTTTCTCAGTGGAGAATGTTTGGTAGAGGTTCACATCCACGAGAAGGGGATACGGACCAGGAGAACTGCAGCTGTGTCTTAGTTTCTCGGCATGAAACATGGCTGCATTGGACCGGGCACGTAGCCCCGTGGTTAAAGTCAAAGCTTGGGCCCCGTGCAACCCATATCAGAGTTCCCCCTTGCAGCCACAGTGCTGTTTCTCCTGCTCATGTGCCTAGGAGGCAGCAGATGGTGGCCCGAGTACTTGGGTTCCTGCCGCCCACACGCGTAGACCCACCTTGGGTTCCTAGCTCCTGGCTTTGGCCTGCCCCAGGCCAGAGTGTTTGTGGGCATTTGGGGGAGTGAAACAGCAGATGGAAGGTCTCTCTGAGCTTTGCATGTCTGCCTTTCAAATAAAATGAAAATAAATAAATAAGGAGTTGCCTTCGTTGCAGGGCTGTTGAGGGCTTTGCTGATGACTGAGCTCTGGGACCTCTGAGCGTTAGGGTTGAGGAGAGAGCCCGGGAGGGGTGCTGGCTGCCTGGACTGAGTGCACCCCGCTGGGTTTGGGAGAGTGGAAGAGTCAGTAAGGAACGGCCAGACTGAGTGGCTGGGCATGCTGGGAAGTGGGAAAGTGATGGGAGTGGGGCGAGGCTAAGCCAGTAGCTTGGGGCAACGCTGCCCCGGACTGGCAGAAACTCCAGGGAATTAGGGTGAGCAGCATGGACGCTGTTTCCGGCCATCAGCAGGACGCCCCCACTTCCGCCTGCGGCTTGCGTGACCCGCGGTCTTCCCCTACCTCCGGGCGTCTGAGTGCGCGCCCTCTCTTGAGTTCTTCCAGAAAGGCAAGTGTGGTTCGTTCTTCAAGATGCCCAGAGCTCTTTCCGCACCTGGGGGTTGTGGTGAAAGGTCAGGCCACAGAGCTGCCTTGCGGTAATAGTAACGCGGCCTGCATCAGTGAGCCCCCAGGGGGCAGCCAGGGGCAGCGGGTTGTCCGGCAGCAGGAGCCACACGGGGACCTCCGGCTGGGCTGCTTCTCGTGGCCGGGGTCCTGCCGGCACCTCGGCCGCGACACCCCCCGCGTGCCCGGGGCCCCACGTCCCCACAGCCGCCTTCGCGGTGTTGCTACCTTGTCGGACGTAAAGGACAGCTCTGCGCGAGGATGCAGGGAATGAGTGGTGAGGTGCCTCCTGTTTAATAACCAGAGAAATATTGCTGTGCGGCATCTCTCCATATGCCGCGGCATCTGTGTCTGGCATGTAAGGGACTCATTTTCCTCACATATCTCATTAAAGATGTAAAGCAAAATGGAGGGGCTTCCAGCCTAGCTCCCGGAGCCGGCCTGCACCTCGCGTTCCTTGCCCTCTGCTGCCATCTAGTGGCCACTTGTCCTTGGCCCCTGTGGAAACAGCAGTAAGACAGTTGCATAGAAAATAAAACCAGGGAGCGCCTCAGCTATTTTATTGCAGCCAAGGTCTGGGACCCATATTCTGCCATCTCCTTGGGATTGTCTCTCTCAGTGCTGTCAGCTTTCTTACCAAGCCGTCTGCCTTCTGCATTCCAAACGTGTATCCTGAAAACCTGGCACACTGGGCTGGGCTGGGCTTGCCAAAAGCCTTGGTGCATCCAGTGACCTGGGTGCAGACAGAGCCCAAGCTGAAGTATCCCCTGGTACCTTGAGGAACCCTCAGGTCCTGGGCTGGAGAAAGGTGCCGCGCGCCAGGGGAATCTGAGGGACTTTTTCAGCTGCCTGCCCACACCACAGATTTCAATACAGAGTCTTTGTGAGTGGATGCTCATTTCACTCGAGGCACTGTCTTAATCCAGGACCCATGTTTCCTGAGGCTGACCATGTTGGACATTTGCCCTGTTGTCTGTGGTGGCGTCAGAATGTGTGCCTAGCCCTGTTTCCTCGGATCGGGGCTGGGGATAGCTGTACCACAGTCCCCAGGATGGAAGACAATTGTCATATAAAGGGTTGAACTTGTCAGTACAAGTGAGGAGAGTGAGAATGAAGAGCCAACAGGGTGCACGCCAGCTGCAGGGTTTATGCACAGGCTGCAGGTGCCTCTGTATTACCGTGGTCTCCCAACACGAGGATGGAGGGGCTGAGGCACAAAGAGTAAAGTTGCTTTTTATCATCAATCCAAGCGGGTAATGTCCTTCTCTTTAAGCCTTGACAGGTGATCATTAATTTCATTAATTGATTGATTTTTTCCAGATGTTCTCAGCTCTGGGATATGCAGTGAAGTAGACATATAAAAGTAGCATATGACACAGTCTCATCCCTTAAAGATCTTATTACAGAAGGAAGTAGGAAGAAGTGCAACAGCTATGGCAGTATTAATTCTCTAAATTAAGAAACAAAACGTGTAATATATGGAGCAAGGATTCAGAAAAGAAGTGGTTTGCTGGAAGTTCCAACAGCTGGCAAGCGTTTGGTAGAAGTAAATGACTCAGTGAATGGCAGTTGATGACGTGTTCTCTAAGATGTGTGGCCTCGTTGGTCCCCATACCCTAAGGACTCTGCTCCAGCTGTGGGCCATCTCCCTGGGCCAGAGTCAGCTGTGAGAGTCAGAGGGCGATCTTCCCAGGGTCCCATTCATCAACCTGCAATAGATTTCTTCTTCCCACTGCTACCTTTCATTCATTGATTACATGCTCTTTCATATATTCATTCAAGAAACCTATACTGTGCTAGCATTGGGGTAACTGAAGTAAATCCAGAAATGTTTCTTAAGTTTTCACACTGAACTGGAGCATGATGGGACAGAGAATGCCAAAATCATTGCCACTGTTTATCTCCATCTTCAGTCATTTCTTTGCTAAGCACTTGTTGGTTTTTGTTGCCTTTGTGTAGTGGCCTACAGGGGCCCTCTCATCTTCTTCTCTCTACCGCCCCAAATGTCTTGCTATGTTTTTTCACAGTCCCACTACATTTTTGTCTCTGGGGGTCACTGGGCAGGCCTCTGGGGGTTCTGGTCAGCAGCAGTGTTCAGGGAGGGCATTTTATTGGTCATGTGAAAATACAAAGTTTAAAAGCAAATTCAAAGATGCTTTGATTCAATCCTGGTTAAAAGTAAAATAGACGTTGGTTTGTGGTGGTGTTTGTTATGCCTTGTGAGGAAGAACTTCTGTTATGTCAAGTTTTCCAAAGTCTGTGCTGCTGTGACAGAGAGATCTACGTTCTGTTACCAAAGAGCTCAGTTTAAAAAAAAAAAAAAAGACTGTTCAGAGATCAGACATTTGGGGGAAGGTTTTATGTCATTTAAATTTACAGTAGTTTGACCTCTTCTTGTGTTTAGTGACAAGGCGCAGGAAGCTTCAGTATCAGCTCCCACGGAATATAAGGAATATAACCTCAACAGCAAAGCATTTGATCCCAGGGAGCTCAAAAAAGCCTCGTATTGTTCACTTAGCCCATAGGGTGTCCGTGTGAGGATACAGCTTGCTTAGCTGAGCTGTAGATAAACTCACAACCTTTTATTTAACCCATTCATCTCTCTCATTGAGTCAGGAAAACTTTAGACTTCCTTTCTCCCCTTCCCCCCAATTCTGGGGCACAGTTTTTCTCTTAGCAAATGGCATGAAATAAAGGGCTACCGTAGATGTACCCAGAGCCCGTTTTGTTTTTTTCCAGTCCTGTTGCAAAGGTTTTATTCTTGAAACAGAGGATGTGGAGGATTGCATGGAGACAGAGAAAGCTGGAGGGTTCAGTTCTAGAGACAGAGACTTCCAGGGCCCGTTGGAACTGGATAATTTATGGGTCTCCATAGGTGCTGGGCCGTGGGAGATGGCTGTTGCTTACCTTTAGCTATGTCCTGGCCAAGGGCTTCGTTACCTTGGTCTTGTCCACATCACCTGGACAAGCAACTTCCCAAACACTCTCAGCTCTGACTCTCAGACTCAAAGTGATCTGAAGCCCTGCCTGTATGTCTTGCTTCTCTTTTTCTTTGTTTCTGCAAATGTCACAAAAAGAAAAGTTCTGCTGAACTCCACAGGCATGTGCAGGAGTTGTCACCTAAAGCCTGGCATGGGTTCATGGGGCCATGGTCTCTGAGCTTTCCTCTCCCTCCCTTCGTTCACCGTGAATCCCAAACCAGTAAGTGGGGAGGTAATTTAGTTTCCACCGAGTGCTGACTGTGCCTTTGACTTTAAACAACACGGACTCATTTAACTCTGACAACCAACGGAGGTCCGCCTTATATTCCCATTTTATGGACGAGGAGGCTCTGAGAGGTTAGATAACTTCCCCAAAGGTTTAGAGCTAATCACTGCCAGAGCCCCAGTTGAAGCAAGCCAGAAGTCCTGGTGGCTTTGATGTCTGTATGCAGCCCAGAGAAAGAAGCAGGCCCATGCTTCTCTCTCCTCTTCCACCCCTACTGTCCTTGTTAAAGGGCCCCCAAATTGTTGAGAAGCACAGGAATCCTCAGCTGTGTCCTGTGGCCATAGAGCCCCACTTGCAAGACCCCAGGTCCTCCACCAAGTGTCAGGAGCCCAATCACTGTGGCTGTCAGCTTCAGGTTTTAGCAGGACTTGGAATTCAGGGCCTGGGAATTCACAGTATAGGGCAGTGTGCATGAAACAGCCCAGCCACTGTGGTTTTTTTTTTTTTTTTAGATTTATTTTATTTATTTAAAAGACAGAATTACAGAGAAAGGCAGAGACACAGAGAGAGATCTTCCATCTGTTGGTTCACTCCCCAGATGGCCACAATGGCCGCAGCTGCATCGATCCGAAACCAGGAGCCAGGAGCCAGGAGTTTCTTCTGGGTCCATCAGGCGGATGCAGGGGCCCAAGGACTTGGGCCATCTTCTACTGCTATCCCAGGCCATAGCAGAGACCAGCCACTGTTGTAGTGCATCAGCCTGCAGTCACTGCCAGTGTGCTTTCGGGTTGGCTTCCAGGAACCTTGGCAGTCTTTGATCTTCCATTCTGTGTTGGTAATAGCTGGGGGCTGTCCAGGCTGGTAGGGTTGTGTGGGTTTTCCTGTTTCCAATGGAGTAAACTGAGATCACGTACTTTGTGTCTGAACTCTTATGTAAACCACACTCAGCCCCATCTCTACCTTCTAACCTTGGGTCCTGTGTTAACCTTTCTGAGCCTCAATTTCTTTGCTTATAAAAGCAAAGAATTAAGCCATGTGATCAGCTGGACACCAGCCCTAGGAGCTCAAATGGCAGAGGTCTGTCCATAAGGATCCCCTCGCCCTCATTTTCTGTGGTTCACTTGAACAACATGCTCCCCTTTTGCAACTTAGTTTCTTTTGGAAACTGGCTGTAGGTATGTGTGCAGTCTAATTTTTTTTTTTCCTGTGCAAAAATGTAGGGCCCAATCACAAAGAGGTTTCCTCCCAGGTCCTGAAGGTCTCTGGGACCCCTCTGGATGACAAATAGAATTTAATTGTCTGGCCAACATGCCTAGATTGCTTTGCAGTGATGATGTTTGCAATTTGATTTTGTTTTTATAGAATGTGGAAGTTAGTAATTCAGCAAGAGGGGGAGGTATGTTTTAAGACATCTTTAAAATTCATAGCATCACAATGATGGTACCGATGTTTTATTCAACTCCCAATTCAGTGTGGTTCTCTATTGAGCCCCATTCTCAGTTCATGAAACGGAAAGAAATCTTGCCCTCTGAAAATTCCCCATCTGAATTGATGTGCAGTTCTTAGAAGCGAGGTAGAAAGACACAGGGACCTGTGTAAAAATACCCAAAAGTAATTCCTTCCTACCCAGGAAGTGGCCATGTCTTTGACATTGTGAGCAAGCACCAGCAGACAGGTGATCAAGCATGGGAGAGGCATGCCTGGCCCAAATTCAGAGCTCTCAGTGGCTCCATGGTAGGTGTAGGTCTGTGGAGGTCAGCACCACCAGTCCGCTCCTTTCTCTGACAGTTGTGAATGGAGGAAGGAGAGAGAGGTTCTTTAATAAAGGTGTGATAAGCAGAATTTTACACCAAGTATTCCTTTCCATACCCCAGTTTTCTAGCTTAGGAACCTGAGGTTCACATTGTGTAGGTGGCTTGACCAGGGTCACTCACCTTGCAAGCAGCAGAGACAGAGTCAAACCAGGTCCTTCTACTCGCTGTCTCATATAGTCTGCTTACGTCAACTTATGAACTGCATGTGATCCGTGGTGAATTGTACTGATGTTCAGGTGCCAGGGGAGATAGCCTTTCTTCTTGACACTAATCTCAAAGGTTAAACTATATTCCCCAAACTCATTTCCATTAATAACCTATCAAGGATCTGTCATGCATTAATTAATCCCAAATGATCATCTTGCATGTATTTACATTTTGGTATCACCTATTAACGTTACCCTTTTCATAAATTAAATATGCAGCACATAAAGCTAGTCTCCAATTACTGGTATGTTGATTTTAACCCAAATTTCACAGTCTGGCATTCCTGCAACGCTGGGGAATTAATAGTTGATAAAGGTTCTGTGTGCAACCTCTCCAAGTAACAAATGTGCATTTTTACCTGCTCCATCAATGGCTGAACGCCAGAGGGTCACTAATGGACAGATGTCAGACATCACAACAGGTTATACAATTCTTCTCATGGAGAATTTTTTGTTGTTGCTAAGTCCTACTGCACGAGTGATTCATCTGTAGGTAAGGCCAGTCCTGGCATAAAGTGAAGAATTCCGGAAAGCTTCAAATGCAAATCACACTGTTTTTGATGTTAGAGAAAATGTCAAGCCAGGCAGCAGTGCCGTCCCTCTGGTCCTTTCCTGGAATGACCGAGGGTCTGCCTCCCTCCTGTCCAGTGGGCGGTATTCATCTTCTGCTGTAGATCCCAATGGGGTTGACATGATTGCCATCAGAGCGCAGAGCACAGAGCAGAATCATCCCTTGGAGGAGAGTTCCCTTTGGTGTAAGGAGTTCTTACAGAATTAATCCTCAAAAACCTTGATGACCTTGCCAGATTTACCCTTGGATGTATCAGAATTGGTGAAGGCCGCCCCATCCTCCGAGGTTGTCCCTTTCCGTGAGCGCACCAGCTACAGGCCCTGTGTGGAGGTTGCTTCCAGCCCTCAGCAGGAGCACACAGAGTTCACACCTGCAACTGAAAGACGCTGTGTCCCCGGGTGGCTTCCCTGTGCAGCCACCACACACTCTGCTGGAAAGGAAATGGATAGTTACGTGAACTTGGGAGGGGAGCTGTTCATTTTTAGGGCACTCAACACAACCAGGGAGAATGCAGCTAAGTAAACACAGTCTTTAGGGGCACCTGGACTGCTAGGCCCCTGAGCCCTTCTGAGGAGAATTTGAAAGAGATCATTGTTCCATGTTGTTTGCCACCCTGCCGCCCTCCTCCGCTACCACTATTTCCAGTTCTGCTGATGAAGAGTGAGATGATGGGGTACTTACGGGGACTGTGGGCAGCTCTGGACTGAACCGGAGAGGGGATGTGTCAAAAGTCACTTATTTGTGGCCTCACTTTCTGGAGATAAGATGTGAGAAAAAGTTTCTCAGAGGGTATTATGCTAAAACTTTTTCAATTTTATTACCGTCTGAAATCCTCTTCTACTAAGAAAATACCCCATGGGGCTCTACCTCTTTAGCTCTTTCTTGCTCATGTAAAATAAGCTCATTGGAATGAATAAAGAGAATGGTATTACTCTGGCTGGAGCACTAATGAGCGCTTTCACTTTGTCATAGTGTAAATATTAAAGTTATAAGAGGCAGCCCAGGGACTAACTAATTATTTTAAAGACCCAAAGTGCTTGCAAACTGTCTAAAATTCTTTGCTGAAGAACTATGCCCTCATTCAGTGCTGAGATTCTCAGATCCCCTAACACCTAAGCCTCCAAGTGCCTCTAGGGACCAACCAGACTCCTCACAGGGCTCCTCACAGACCCCTCAGATTCGAGAACTGGAACTGGTGCATGTAGTAAGGAATGCATTGTGTATCTCAAAATCACTAAGAAAGTAAATTTTAAATGTCTCACTACAAAAAGAGCAAGTATTTAGGTAGTCAAGTATATTAATTAATTGACTTAATTATTCCACATTATATCCATAAATTCCAACATTAGTTTGTACCCTAAAAAATACATATATAAGACTATGATTTGTCCACTTACAATTTAGAAATTAAAATTTTAAAGATTAACTTTTAAAGGCTTAAAAAATCTTGGTCTAATATAAATGGGGAAAAGTTAACAGAAAATTGAATGAATAACATGGCCTCAACAATGTAAGAAAATACATTGAGATCAAGCACTCAAAAAATTATATCAAAGTGACACAGATGTCGTTTCTGGGTGATGAGATCATGGATTATTTCCATCTTTTTATAATTATATGAAAATCACACTTTTTCTTCAAAGAACACATATTTTATAATGTGAAAAATCATCTGATAAAAGCATCTTTTGAATACTAGGTTGTGTGTCCTTAAAACATTTCTAGCTTTTTTTTTTTTTTTTTTTTTGACAGGCAGAGTGGACAGTGAGAGAGAGAGACAGAGAGAAAGGTCTTCCTTTGCCGTTGGTTCACCCTCCAATGGCCGCCACGGCCGGCGCGCTGCGGCCGGGGCACCACGCTGATCCGAAGGCAGGAGCCAGGAGCCAGGTGCTTCTCGTGGTCTCCCATGGGGTGCAGGGCCCAAGGACCTGGGCCATCCTCCACTGCACTCCCGGGCCACAGTAGAGAGCTGGCCTGGAAGAGAGGCAACCGGGACAGAATCCTGCACCCCGATCGGGACTAGAACCTGGTGTGCCGGTGCCGCAAGGCGGAGGATTAGCCTGTTGAGCTGCGGTGCTGGCCTCTAGCTTTTCTTAAAATGGATTGTCTAACATAAATAAATTTGTCCAAATAGCTCCAGAACATACATTTGTGTACCTATGGAATCAGGAATTGCTAAAATTATTGTCTTATGTAAAATAGAACTGTCTTTCATTTTTTTTTAAACCAAACTGTGTCAGCTTTAATGATCTTGTTATTGCTGTTCAAAAACACATGCTAGGAACATGAGGTATATTTATTAAAAATAAAGTAATACTTTATATAATATAATAATATGTAATAATAATAATAATATAATAAAGTAATACTTTGTTTCTAAATCCTAACATTAATGAACTGCAGAAACATGTTTGGCTACTGTCCTCAAAAAAGTTCAACCCAATTCAACAATTCTGAACACCTGTTTACACCAGACACTCCTGCTAGGTCATGAAGATTGGAATGAAGTGAGTTCAAGATGAGCATGACATACAGCCGTAACCAATTACTCTTCGGTTCTAAAAATGTCAAAACAAAATAAATCTGTCAGTAGGTAGAGACTGTACATTCCCTAAGAGCAGAACAAGAAGAAGTGGTAAAGATACTCTCTGGGGAATTAAATCATCCTACAAGCTGAAATATCTCCCCCTCTAGCAACCAAGGGAGCCCTGACCTTTCTCCAGTAACAGGGAGCATGAGATGAGGACTCAACTGGAAGGCCTCCCACTTGGTTCTAATCGTGATTCTTTCTATGTATTTATGAGATCTTAGCACTTTCGGGATCTCAGTTTCCCACTCATAAATTGCAGTGAACATGGAAGTGCAGATATCTCTGTGACAAACTGATTTCAAATCTTTTGGGTAAATGCCCAGAAGTAGGATTGCTGGAACATATCATAAAATTCTTTTTGGTTCTTTGAGGAACCTCCATACAGTTTCTTGTAGTGGCCATACCAATTTACATTCCTATCAACACGGATGAGAATTTCTTTTTATCTGGATCCTCACCAACACTTGTTATCATCTGTGTTTTTGATGGCAGGCAATCGGCTGACACCACGGCTCAATAGGCTAATTCTCCGCCTGCGGCGCCGGCACACGGTTCTAGTCTCAGTCGGGGCGCCAGATTCTGTCCCGGTTGCTCCTCTTCCAGGCCAGCTCTCTGCTGTGGCCCGGGGCGCCAGATTCTGTCCCGGTTGCTCCTCTTCCAGGCCAGCTCTCTGCTGTGGCCCGGGAGTGCAGTGGAGGATGGCCCAAGTCCTTGGGCCCTGCACCCGCATAGGAGACCAGGAAAAGCACCTGGCTCCTGCCTTCGGATCAGCATGGTGTGCCGGCCGCAGCGGCCATTGGAGGGTGAACCAATGGTAAAGGAAGACCTTTCTCTCTGTCTCTCTCTCTTATTGTCTAACTCTGCCTGTGCGCTAACTCCCCACACAGGACCCCTGTCCTCAATGAGATGACTCTTAAAGATTCTTAATTATTGAGTCAAGAGGATGACTATTTTAAAAGTCTTGATACCTAATACTAGAAATCTATTGTCACACTCTATCAATTTGAAGTCACAGTAGTATTAAATGCGAGTGCTCTTAATATGTCCATTTTCATCATTACTGAGTTGTGATTGCTTAAAAAAATCTGTTAATTTGAGATAAAAGTTGTTTTCATTTGCATTCTTAAAATGTAAATTTTTGATGTTGTTGACTTTTTCATGTGTTCATGAGCAATCTCTTTATAATTTTTGCATCTTAATTTTCCCTGCATATCCATCAGGGAATGTCTAGCTCTTCCGGACTGCTGCATTTGTTAGTTTCATAAGGATTAACAAAATCTATTTAGTCTTTTCCCAATTCATTAGTGTTTTTTCCTTCACTCAAAAACAACAACAACAAAACAAATCCATCCACAGTAGTCTTCCAAATGGCTTTGGGCTACTGGGGGTTTGCCTATGGTCAGAGGAATCTCTCTGTGACAGTAGCTTGTTTGAGTAATTGGTCCTCGTAAATATGAGTAAGAAAATTAATGTTTTTAGTAAATCCAGAGGGGGCCACCCCATTGGTGGCAAGCTTATGCTATTTTGAGACAAGGATCAGGCTTCGCCTCAAATGACAATGCATTTGCTCTTTTAAGCCCTTTCCAAGGCACTCCTTCTCCTACCTATTAATAGGATACATTGAAAACAAATTATCACTAATAAATTTTCTTGCTGAGAACGTGGAGAGTTAGAGGCTGGGGGCTGGGGATTTTACAGTTTTCCTCAGCTCTAGGAAACTGATGTGAAGAATCCCCATCTGGTGTGGTCAGTGCTGACCATGCTTTGCCTGTGAATTATTATTTCCTTAAATATATAATGGCTAGAGTCAAGATGGAATACTTCCCCAAGGAATTAAAAAGTTACAATTTGGTAACAATGAATTTTAGTAATCAGGTTATCATTATGCTACTTTGAAATTTACAAGGTAATAAATTATGCTTTACATATTCCAAGAATTTAGTTTATTTGGATTTCTGACTGAAGAATTTAGAAAGCAAAGAACTTCCACATTTTATTAAGTCTCTGCCTCTTTTTGAATAATTTTCTTTTAACAGAGAAACAAGGTTGCAATCACTTTTTTATTTTTCAAAGGAATTTATTAATACATTAGATTCTCAGAGTCACAGGAAATTCATGATAATTACTGCAACACAATTCTTACCAATTCTCATGTTGTAATCACTTTTAAGACACTTTCAAGACTTGCATGGAAATTATCATAGTAACAAGTATTAATTTAAAGATGGACTTAAAAATTATAAATGGTATTTATCGTACTTGGAACGTGTGCATCTGTAGAATTTTTATGGTTCTTCATGTTTTTATGAGAATTAAAAATGTGTTTTGAGAAGAATGATAGTCTAAAATATGAAGTTGGACAGCATAGATTATGTGAAATTTAACTGATATGATATAAAAATTAATGATCCTTATATTATGAATAAAATTAGAAGATTTTTAGTTCTCAACAAACTCAAAACAAATTAAGGTTTTTATAATTTAGTTGTGAACTAAGTGAAGCATAAATGGTTTTGCTCCTGCCACATGATGGAGCCACTTAAGCTCGCAACGTAAGTAACCAGCCACTCTTAGTATTGTGTGTTCTACCCTTTACTTTATGAGAATTTCTGAAAGAAATGTTGGTTACTTTTATGATGTTTTTTAAAAAGATGTATTTATTTATTTGGAAGGCAAAGATGCAGAGAGAGGAGAGAGGGAGAGAAAAAGAGAGAATCGTTCCTGGGTTGGTTCACTCCCCAAATGGCTGCCAGGACTGGGACAAGCCAAAACCAGGAGCCAGGAGCTTCTTCCAGGTCTCCCATGTGGGTGCAGGGTCCCGAGTACTTGGGCCATCTTCAACTGTTTTCCCAGGTGCATTAGCAGGGAGCTGGATAGGAAGTGGAGCAGCTGGGACTTGAACCAGATCCCATTTGGGATGCCGGCACTGCAGGCAGAGGCTTAAACTTCTACACCACAGTGCCAGCCCCTATGCTATTATTTTTGAAAACCACTTAAAAATAAATCCATGGGCTAGTGTTTGTCCTAGTGGTTAAGCTGTGGTTTGGGATGCCCACATTCCGCATCACAGTTCCAAGGTTTGAGTTTGAATTCCAGAGTCCAGGTAATGTGCACCCTGGGAGGCAGCAGGTAATTTCTCAAAGTTTGATTCCCTGCTACCCAGGCAGGATATGTGCACTGTTGCTCCAAACTTCCGCTCTTGTGGGTTTTTGGGTAGTAGACCTGTGAATGGGAGTCTGCTTTGTCTGCCTGCCTGTCTGACTCTTTCTCTGCCCCTCAAACAAAACTAATTTTAAAAATTTGAAAATAACTTCAAATTGCCAGCAGTGACCCCAGGCCCACCACCAGGTGCTTGGTTGTGGACTCACACAAGTGATAACTGCGTGGAGGGAGGGGCTTCCCATAAACTCCTCCCAGAGTTGCCCTTCACGGTCCCACTTTTGTGGCTGAAAGCTAGCTGTTTGGGTTTTCCTGCAAACTCCAGCATGTTCACCTGGGCTCCTGCTTCAGGCAGATATGTTAATTACACTTTTTATGATCTGACTTCCTTTCCAGCCTTTACTTCTCCACATTTGTGAGGTTCAATTCCCTGAGTGGCTCCTGATCCAGTTACTGGCCCTGGAAGTGATTCTAGAGATAGAACCTTAAGGGTGTGAGTTTGGTACTGGTGATCTGTTTTTTTTTTTTTATTTTTTTAAAAAGATGTATTTATTTTACTTGAAAGAGTTACACAGAGAGAGAAGGAGAGGCAGAGAGAGAGAGAGAGAGAGAGAGAGGAGAGAGAGAGGTCTTTCATCCACTGGTTCACTTCCCAATTGACCACAGTGGCCGGAGCCGCACTGATCCGAAGCCAGGGGCCAGGAGCCAGGAGTTTCTTCCGGGTCTTCCATTTGGGTGCAGGGGCCCAAGGGCTTGGGCCATCTTCTACTGCTTTCCCAGGCCATAGTGGAGAGCTGGATAGGAAGTGAAGCAGCCAGGACTCGAACCGGCACCCATATGGGATATTGGCACTGCAGGTGGTGGCTTTACCCATTATGCCACAATGCCGGCCCCCTGATGATCTGTTTTATGAAGCATTAATGACCCTATTTCCAATGGTAAATGGGACACTAGTAGTGTCTGACATCAAACATCTATAGAAGGCAAGATGTTAAGTTACCCGAAGCTGATATCATAGGACAATAGAGCAGAAAGAAGAAATATAGAAACATGGGATTTGTGAATTACTTCCAAGTGCCTGGGAAGAGCTGGAAATAAAATATAATTAACTGAAAATCCAGGCAAGGAATTAGAAAATTTCTGTGTTTACTTTGAAACAAATCCTTATCTTTCATAGCTATAGGGTCTGATATTTCTGAAAACTAAATAAAAAACTCATTCCATGGGTAGCTCGATTGCAACACCAGTTTAACTCAACATCTATGATTAGAGCCAGACACTTTGCACAGTGGGTGGGCCTTTGCTTGAGTCACCCGTATCCCAGTTTGGATGGAGTGCCCAGTTTGAGTCCCAGCTTCCTGTTAATGCATCCTGGGAGGAAGCAAATGATGGCCCGCATCATTGGGTTCCAGCCACTCATGTGAGAGACCTAGATGGACTTTCTGGCTCCTGGCTCTGGCCTGGTCTAGCCCTGGATGTTGTGGGTATGTGGAGTGAGTCAGAAGATAGAAGATCTCTCTTTCTTTGCCATGCCAACTTTCAAACAAACATTAGAAAAGATCTATGATTAAAGTTAAGACATTGATTGCAATACACTGATCTGAAAATTGAGATAGCAACACGTAGACAGATTCTAAGAAAGCTGAACTCCTTGGAGTCCTCTGTCTCCTTACCCAGAAGAAGCAGCCTGTCCTCTCTGTCCGAATTTGGTACCTTTGATGATTCATCCTGTGGAGAAATGGGGCTATTCCTCAAGACTCATCCTCAATACCTTTCATTGCTTTTGACCTATCACCAACCTCAAATCCTGGCAGGTCCCATGGGAGCAGATACAAAAGAATGAGGTACTATATGTGCCAAAAAGATTGCAGGTTTTTTTCTGATTTATATTTACATATCTAACCATTGATATTGTAAAATTTCCTTCTTTCCTTCCCCAAAAGATGCAGAACAATTTATCAAGGTTATAATGCCCTGAAGAAGAGGAAATAACTAGATTTGGGAGGATTTCTGGACATTGGCTCTGAAAAGATCCTGTTGTGCCCAGATCATTAGATCCCCGCAGAGACCCCCAGAGAGTCAATCACACCAAACTGCAAAAGCAAGGTTTATTCGGGAGTACAAGCCGCGACAGGGACGCCATCCAACCAACCGGCACAGCGGAGGAAGGAGTGAGGCCTCGGTCTTTGTTTGGGAGAGTTTTTAAAGGAAAAAAAGGGCTACATCAGCAGGAAAAAAGAGTTACATACAGCATGGAAGCTTTGGGTACAGGGAGTTACAGCGGGGGCTTACAGCAGCGGAGCTTTGGGCGCAGGGAGTTACTTTGTTTAGCAATCTCTCCTGTGCTGTCCTTGGTCTACCGAGCTAGCTGTCCCTGGTAAGCTTTGATATCTCTGGAATGCCTGAATGCCTGCTTTTTTACAAGGACTTGGGTCTGCTATGGGAAAGGGAGGCTGCTTTTTTGTTTGTTTGTTTTAAAATGGAGTCACTTTGGTTCTTCAATCCCAGCTCCTAGAGGCCCAATATGCCATCATTGTGTACTCACCAGAGTAGGAGTCTATAGAGATGCACTGGTTAGTGGTATTTTGGCTCAGGCCCACCCAGTGCATCCAGTTGGGCTCTGAACTCTCTGCATGGCTGTATTCCAAATTCTGCAGTTGAAGGAGACACCCTTAGCAAATGGAAGCATAACAATATAGATTATCTGATCTGTAGAGTGAGGACAAATAGAAGACATTAGAACTGATTCTAGGGGCCGTTGCTGTGGCGCAGCGGGTTAAAGCTCTGGCCTGAAGCACCAGCATCCCATATGGGTGCCGGTTCTAGATCCAGCTGCTCCTCTTCCAATCCAGCTCTCTGCTATGGCCTGGGAAAGCAGTACAAGATGGCCCAAGTCCTTGGGCCCCTGCACCCACGTGGGAGACTCCGAAGGAGCGCTTGGCTCCTGGCTTCGGATCGGCATAGCTCCAGCCGTTGCGGCCATCTGGGGAGTGAACCAGTGGATGGAAGACCAGTCTCTCTCTCTGTCTCTACCTCTCTCTGTAACTCTGTCTTTGAAATAAATACAAAATAAATCTTTAAAAAAAGAACTGATTCTAAATTCTGGAATGGTAAATCCAAAGTTCTACTGCATTCTAGAGAGAGAGAGCTGAGATGAGTATGCTATAAAGGACTCTACAGCTATGGAGGGCTGGTGATTTCCATCACATACCCATTCAATTCATCTGTTTAGT
The DNA here is from genome assembly GCF_964237555.1 of Oryctolagus cuniculus. Classification (NCBI taxonomy): domain Eukaryota; kingdom Metazoa; phylum Chordata; class Mammalia; order Lagomorpha; family Leporidae; genus Oryctolagus; species Oryctolagus cuniculus. The sequence continues at coordinate 52,613,834 of NC_091443.1, forward strand.
CTATGAAGAAGACAGGTGGGTACTGAATAATGACAGAGGATTATTGTAAACTAATCAGATGGTGAATACAATTGCAGCTTCTGTTCTAGGTGTGGTTTCATTGCTGGAGTAAATCAGTGTATCTGTTGACATCCGATACGTGAATATTGATATGAAAAATCATTTCTGCTCTATGTACCTGTTAGTAGAGATTACCAGAAGCATTTTTCTCTTAGATGGAATGGCCAACAATATTCTTTATTTGTTTTTCTTCAGGTTATATCAACTCTCCAACTTTGTCCTATTCTGTTCCACAGGGAACAGATTGTCTTTACATTCTACAAGACATCCCATGGATCCACTACCCTGATGGACCAGGGGAGTAGGGAATAGCAACTACTTTAAACACTTTGGTAAGACACATATGGGCAAGAGGGTGGGAGTTAAATCCTTGAAAAGTTTGGATACTTGATCCCTCAGTAAACTTTCTCAAAGTCTCATCATCTGGGAAAGTTGAGATCCTTTCTCTAAGGTGAATATCAAGTTGCTACCTCTGATCCCTGCTACCATTAATAATGTCTCAGCTCCTAAGACATCTCAGTGGGTTTTGGAAGTGACATGTATCTCATTTGGATGTGTTGTTATAGCCCAGACCTGCTTACTGAGTAATGTGAAAGACTTAATATTTTAAATAGGGCCTAGAGAAAGAGAAGGCTTTGCAGTAAATTGCTATGCAAGCTTCCCCACCACTTTGTTTATGTGAAAGATACAATTCAGTAGTACTTAACATAGCCAAAGAATTACTGGAAAGTTGATTAGATGATGAATACAATTGCAGCTGCCTTTGGTAGATTTCTTAAATGAGTAACAGAGAAGACATTTAGGATTTTGGAGCAAAACCTTGCCACACTCTGCAGATAACTGTTCTCCCCTTAAGAAATAGCTCTCAGCTTTTTACAGGGTCCTAGAAGAGGCAAAGTATTTGGCTTTGGACCACCAAGTTATCCTGAGAAATGCCCATCATGATGTACATGTTGCTTGAATCACCAAACCATAGAGTTGGGCATGTGCAGGGGTGGGAGTGGTAAAGCAAGTACTGATGGCACACAATGATAATGTCAAGTGGCTCAGATCACTGTAGCTCCTAATTCTGCTGCATTGCCTCATCTATTTTAGCCTACACTGATGGAGTCAGTGAGAGTTTCTTATGACCAGTTGACTGAGGAAAAATCATTAGGCTTGGTTAGCAAATTGTTCCGCATAATATTACAAAAGTGGACAACACAGGGGTGTGCCTGAAAGGGCAGTGACAAAAGGAAATCCTCCCATTGGAAAATCTTCAAGCACCTGGTGGTTCATTTTACCTGGGAAGACATATGGACAGAACAAAGTGTTTAGATGGACAGAAACTTTGGAGGAATGTAATTGGCTAACTGGTGAATTAGAAACCTGGGGAAGAGGTATTTGGAATGACTCTTCAGAATGGTTATAACGTGTGAAAATATTTATGTATCCCATATGAATTCTCATGAAGATCAGCCTCATAAAGATCTTAATATTTAGATGGATTAGATAATCTATTTTATAAGTATCAGCCAACTTTTGCCACACATGGCCCTTGCTCAATGGGCTAATGAACAAAGTAGTATGCTTAAGGGTTGTCATGGACTCAGCAACATGGGCTTCCACTTACCAAGGTCTATCAGGCCTTATCCACTGTTGAGTGTTCAGTCTGTCAAGAGCAGAGACTGTGTTTAGACACCGATGTGTCACTGGTGATTCACTAAAATATCCCACTCAGGGTTCAAGAGCACCGACCTGGGAGAACATAGCTGACAGCTCTATATATTATCCCTCTGGATCCAGGATTGCATTTGCCCTGAGGCCTCACATTCCCAGGCTGCTCCACATCAGTGATTGGGTTTTGGAGTTACCAGTGCCAATTCATCCCTGCAGAATGCGGGACTCCTCTAATGAGAAACTTTGCCATGTCTACTGCCTATTTGCCCATTTGCCTGGCAGAAACAGTTAGAAGTGTGTTACAGACAGCAACTCCATGAGCAGTCTTCCTTACTTGCTCCTCCCCTATTGTCGGTGTCGGATCTGCATCATAGTCTGAAGGTCCTGTCCTTGCTGCCAACTCCAATTGCCTCCTCAATGTTCTTTATATGAGGCTCTGATCCTGTTTTAGCATTTGTTTTAGTTTTAGAGGGCTCAAACGGATTCAGTTGGTATCAAGAACTATTCAAGAAAACAGATGTGACTTAGGACTGACTTATTCACTACACTGCTGGCCAAGGAGACCACACACTTGGCGGTATTTGGGGAATTGATAGTTCTTACCACAATATGGGGTCTCAGGATTTCACTGGTGGTTGTGGTGCTGGGGAAGTCTTGGTAAAAAAAATTCCCTCATAGATGCAATGACTCAGGCATTTGAAAGGTATCAGTTAAATAATGCCTGTAAAAAGCAGAGTTTACTGTTTATTGCTAAATTATAATAAAACTCTGAAAAGGGATAATGAGAAGTGACAGCATTCATAAACAGTTGTAGTAAGAACCACAGGGCCTCTTTTAAAAACTAAGACCTTTATCTTCTACAGAGGAGGGGCGGACACTTCTGAAGAGCACGTAGGATTTGATAGAATTGTAGAGCTCCAGATATGCTGAAATGCTCAGTCAGGAAAGATCTGTTATGCTGTGGTAATGGGGCCCTGGTTGGAAAAATACAGAATCCTGAAACATGATATAGGGCTATCTGGATGCATGCTCCTCAGAATTTTTGCTCTGAACTCTCACAGTTTGCATAGGAGGTGCACTATAATAAGAAACATCATGTTCCCTGTGCAAGAAGGTGCTGCAAAGTCCTCTTCCTGAAAGGCAGAAACTACTCCCCTCCTCTCTTGGTCCCCAGGCTGATCACTAGGTTAAATTTGAGCATAACCACTATGAGCTAGGTTAGTTAGAAGCTGCTCAGTCATAAAGTTGAATGAATTTACCAGCACTCCATTGTCAAATGGAAATAGTTCATCTGGAATTGAGCCTAACCTGGACTAGAGGTCACAAGAGAATTTTATGAGTGAGTAACCTTGACTGCCAGGAGAGTTGCCACAATTGCACCAGTGCCACTCCCACATCTTGCACCTATCACTGTATCAGGTGGGTGAGTGACTAGCTGAAGGGTAAAGGAAAAGTTTGAACCTGACTTGGAGTTGAATTTGCTTGTTTTATGTAGCCAATCTGAAACAGTACAACACTGCTTTATAGTGATAGTCAGAGGTGGCCTTAAAAGACAATGGAAAGAGAAAATCTTCCCAACTGTGGAGTTGTGAGCAGTGCTCTGTAATCTTTATTTTGTATGGAAGGATAAGGCCCAAGGTGTGTGTGTGTGTGTGTGTGTGTATATATATATAAACATAGTTCATGGCCTAGCTAGCTGGTCAGGAGCCTAGAAGATAAAGAATTGGAAGATTAAAGATAAAGAGGTCTGGGTAATGGCATATGGATGGACTTATGGAAGTGGACGCAGTATGAAGATGTTTGTATCCTGTGTTAATACTCATCAGAAAGTATCCACCATGAAAATGGCACAAAACAAGAAAATAGACTTTGATTCCATCAATTGATGCTAACTGGCTTTCAGTGTTAGACCACTTGGAACTGACGTGAGAAGCATATGAATAGTTTGTTTATATCATAAATAGCTATAAAGGCAATGCATGGATTCAACAGCATGGAATCTCATTTACCATGATTGATAAAGCCATTGCTACCTCTCAATTTCCAGTCTCAAGCAATAGAGAGCAATGTTGAATGTTGAGATATTCCTCAAATACATCACCAGCAGCTTGGAGGAAAATCAGCTATATAGAGCTCTTCCCACACTGGAAAGGTGAGCAGTTCCTTATTACAGGGATAGAGCCATGTTCTGGACAGGTGTCTGTCTGTTCTGCTTGCAGAGCCTCGGGTAACCCTACTGTCCATGGCCTCAGGAAATTCTTGGTGCACAAATATGGAATCCCACACAACATGGCATGCAACTAGGGAACCAACGTTATGACAAAGAAGGTGCAGGAGTGGGCCCAGGACCATAATTGAATCAGATACCACATTCTAGAAGTAAAAAACTTTCATAGAGTGCTGGAATATCCTTACTAAAGCTGAAAGGACAGCTCGAAGGCCATGCATTGCTGTTTTGCTATACTTGTGGGTACAGTGTATGTGTTAAATCAGAGACCTCTATGTTTCTGTATCCCTAATAGGAAGAATGAATGAGTCTGGGGAACAAGAAGTGGAATCAGGAATGACCTCAATTACTCTTACTCCCAGTGATCTGTGGGACCACTATGTTTGCCATTCTCACAACTTTGCACTCTGCGATGCTGGAGTTCCTGGTACCTTAAACTCTCTTGCCAAAGGGCTTGGCAAGTGTCCAATAAAACAACAAATTACAACTTCTGTATAACAAGCCAATTTAAATCTAGATGCTTTAAAACAATAGCTTGCTATCACCTTTAAGTTCTGTGGGTTTACTGGGCTCAGCCAGGTGATTCTTGCTTGGAGTCTCTCATGTGTTTACAGTCAGAAGTCTGCTGGGCCAGAGGCATCTGATGACTCAGTTGGGCACAACATGTTAGATGGCTTCCTCACTCATATGACTGGAACTTGGACTGGGGTGACCAAACAGCCAAGGGCTTGATGAGGCACCTTTCTACATTTGGCTTGCTTGGGCTTCCTCACAGCATAGTGGTGCCAAGGGAGTGCAACTGCTTACATGGCAGCTGCCCTCTTCCAGTGTAAGTATTCCAAGAGGCCCAGCGAACAACTGTAAATCTGCTTTTCACCAAGCCTCAGAAGTCATATGACATCTCTTCTACCACATTCTACTGGTTGTAATGAAGTTACAGAGCCAGTAGAGAATTAAGACGAGTGGAATACACACAAGTCTGAATACTGAGATACGTGGCTCATTGAAGGGCCAACTTTGGAGACTGACACAGTGGGCTTGAATGCTTTCCAAATAGAGAGATTCTTTCATTAATACCTGTTCTCCATATAATAAATATTTATGAAGGACTCACAGTATGTGCAGAGTCTGAATGCAAGTAGGAGAAACACACAAGAAAGTATTTTGCCTGTCTTCAAAGTTTGTGCCTTCTACCGTGAAATATTCATATTAACACTGAAGCTAAGAGTAGGCTGGGAATCCCAGAAGTGGGAATTAATGTACTGGTACTGATGGACAATGTGTATATTATAGCTCTCTAAGGTGAAATAAATGGGTTGATAATGGGCTTCAGTACATAGTTGTATCAACAATAAAATGATGGAATGCTTTCCTAGCTCAAAATTTTTACAACCCAATGATCCTTAATCTGGCAATTCATCTCTCATGAGACCTGCTTACCTTTAAGTATTATTATTATTTATTATTTTATTATTTTTTTGACAGGCAGAGTGGACAGTGAGAGAGAGAGAGAGAGAGAGAGAGAAAGGTCTTCCTTTTGCCGTTGGTTCACCCTCCAATGGCCGCTGCGGCCGGCGCGCTGAGGCCGGTGCACCGCGCTGATCCGATGGCAGGAGCCAGGTATTTATCCTAGTCTCCCATGGGGTGCAGGGCCCCAGCACTTGGGCCATCCTCCACTGCACTCCCTGGCCACAGCAGAGAGCTGGCCTGGAAGAGGGGCAACCGGGACAGAATCCGGCGCCCCGACCGGGACTAGAACCTGGTGTGCCGGTGTCGCTAGGTGGAGGATTAGCCACCTTTAAGTATTATTTATGAGGATACATTGAAATACACATCAAGAAGGACCTTGTAAACTACAAACAATGATACAAATGTTAGAGACAGTTATCACCTTTTCACAAGGTATTCGTAATAGGCATTCTATAAATATTTGTTGAATAAATGAATTAAAAAACAAAACACATTCTTGAAACAAATTCATTACATGGTTAAGCTGAACTGTTGTTCTTTTTCAAGTTTTAATATTATCACTCATTAAGCCTTGTAATATTTGTCAATTTCTGGAGTTTGTGTCAATCTATTTTTTTGTCCACAATTTATGACTTGATGAGAAAAATAACAGATGAAGAGGAACTGAAAATCAGACAGACAGTGTCATTTTAGGTGCTAAATAACATCATTTATTTATTTATACATACATCAGAGCTTTATTTATTAAATACTTCAAAGTTTTGAGTCTTTTGATGCTTGTATTCTGGTGGAAATACAGATAAGAAATGAATAGACAAATGTAATATAATGTCTGCTAGTGAGTCTTGCCAAGCAAAATATAAGACAGGGTAAGGGGACAGAGGGATGGGTTGAGTGGGCACTCTCTTATGGAGGAGGAAAGATCTCTCTGATGAAGTACCATTAGAGCAGGGACTGATGTAATGGAGGAAGCCACGGGCAAGAGCATTGAAGGACCAAGACCCTAGGTGAAGCTTGTTTGGACATTCAAAGAGTATCTAGAATATTCAAGGGGATAAGTGACCACAGTAAAGTGAGAAAGGTGAAGAGAAATAACAAGTACTCAGAAAATTTGAGTTTTCTGTTTTCTGTATTTTGTGTGATGCTGGGAATATGAATCAGACGTGGTCTCTACCCTCAAGAAATAGACTTCTAGAGGAGCTAGGTGTTATAATGTTGTGGTGCTGGAGACATGCACAAAGTTCAAAGGGAGCCAGAGGAGGAGCTCAGATTTGCCTAGTAGATTAAGGGGTGCTTCAGAGAGATGTCAGAGGACCATGAGGAGAAAGTGTTGATGAGGTTGGGCACTCTGAGCAGAGGGAAAGGTACAGGCAAAGATGATGGCCAGAAGGGGTGATAACTCATGATATTTCCTGAGCTCAGTGGTTTGATGCTTCCAGTGTTAAGGCTGATGTGAGATATGCCAGGAGATGAGGTTGGATTGGTAGCTAAGGAAACATCATACATGGGCTTGTGCACTGCTAAGTTGGAAGAATTTTGGGAAGTGAAGTAAAATAACTAAATTTGCCTTTTGTGGAGCCATAAGGCCACTGGTTCAATGGTAGCATCATTAATTAAGACAAAAAAATAGAAGTAGGAGATTTTGGAGTATGAGAAGTGGGGAGATGATTGGTATTTTAGGCTAATACTGTTTAGAGTACCCAAAGGTCATCTGACTAAAAGGTAAGGTCTGGAGGAGATTAAGGTTAGAAGCATAGTTATTAGCATATAGGCATTAATTACAATCTTGTAGACTTAGGTTTGAGTCAGGAAAAAAACAAAAAACCACAAAAAGTCGGCATTTAAAGCAGAAAAGAGAGAAGTGATGCTGTGGGAGTTGCTGTAGACTCACTGACCACACTGTGAATCTTGGTATCCAATTTATAAGCCTAATTTCCCGAGAACCCCTGAAAGAAATAATTAGAGTTCATTTTTTGTGTGTGTTTGTATTCCTACATTTGGCTATTCCAACTATTCCAGGGCCATATACACCAGACTCTTAATATATGTATATTATGTTTAAATGAATAAATAATTAATAAGATGTTGCTGTGGATTCATTCTTAGAGGAGGAGCATGGTGGGGGCAAGAGGCGCGGAGTTACCACACAGACCCTAGAAGTTGGGTGAAAGCGGGCCAGGGGCGAGCAGCCCACAGACTCATTTATTTCAGTTGGTACAGCAGCTTAAATAACCAAGGCATCCAATCCGGTCAAGGGGCGGATTATGCCCTAACCAATCATAGCCTGTTGCCAGGCAGGCTCCATTGCCATGTGGTTTCCAAAGCCATCCAATCACAGCCTGTTGCCAGGCAGGCTCCATTGCCAGGTGGGTTTCAAAGCCATTCCTGAGTAACTGATGCTCGTTTGCCAGCAGCCATCTTGGCATGGTCTTCTCATTCCACCACAATAAAAGGATTACACGGCTTTGCATTTCTGCCTTGAGTTTCCATCAGTTACTGTGATGTCTCATAGTGGTAGTGCGTGTCTTTTTTACTTTTGTTACTTTTTTATTGTATGAGGAGCACACATTGATTGAGGAAAAATTATAAAAAAGAAAAGCTAAAAATATTATCCTTAACCCCACTACTAGGAATAACTACTGCAAATATGTTCATATCCATCATTTTCGAAATACAATGTGATCCATATAGATTCTTTAAAAATTTTTTAATAATTATATTAAAGGGAGCATAGTAAATAATTATCTAATTTAACCCAATATATATCAGATATTATCATTTTAATGTGTAGTCAATCTAGAATATTATTGAGATTGTTTGCATTTTTTTCTTCATACTAAGTTTTTGAAACCTGGTGTATGTTTTATAGTTACAGCACATCTTTTTTTATTTTTTATTTTTTGACAGGCAGAGTTAGACAGTGAGAGAAAGAGACAGAGAGAGAAAGCTATAGACAGTGAGAGAGAGACAGAGAGAAAGGTCTTCCTTCCATTGGTTCACTCCACTAATGGCCGCCACTGCTGTCGCTGCGCTGATCCAAAGCCAGGAGCCAGGTACTTCCTCCCGGTCTCCCATGCGGGGGCAGGGCCCAAGCACTTGGGCCACCCTCCACTGCCCTCCCAGGCCCCAGCAGAGAGTTGGACTGGAAGAGGAGAGCCGGGACTAGTACCTAGTGCCCCAACTGGGACTAGGACCCAGAGTGCTGGTGCCGCAGGCGGAAGATTAGCCAAGTGAGACACAGCGCCAGCCATTACAGCACATCTTAATTGGGCTAGCCACAATTCAGGTGCTCAATAGCCACACTAAGGTAGTGAATATGCATTCAATATACATATTTTGATGTATATAGTGATATAGCTGTGCATAAAATTATAATTCTCTGTCCACAAAAAATCAGGACATCTAAATGTATAGTTTCATATACGTTCATATACGTTTATATACGTTTATAACATAACTTGTTAAAATACATTTAATTTTAGAACAATTTTGAATTTATAGGAAAGTTGTAAAGGTGGTACAGAGTTCCCATTTCTTCATGCACAATATCTCTTCCCATTAATGTATTAAATGATACGTTTGCTCCAACTAGTGAACCAATATTAATTCACTGTTATTAACTGATGTTCATATTTTATTATATTTATTTAGATTTTTACCTAATGTTCTTTTTCTGTCCCAGAATCCCATCCAGGATACCATACTCCAGTTAGTCGTCATGTCTCTTTTGGTTCCTCTAGGTTATGGCAATTTTAATCTTGACAGGTTTTTTTCTTATTTTTATAATGTTGAGAAGTGTTGGTGATACAGTTTGCAGAATTAGCCTTGTGTGGGATCTGATCCTAATGAGTTGGACTGGGATCATGAGTTTTTAGGGGAAGACCATGTAGGTAACTTGCCATTTCTTGTCATATCATGTTAAGGTTACATACTATTGACATGATTTATCACTGTTGATGTTAAAAATGGAGCACATGGAAGCTGTAGTGTTTTACCCCTCTTCATACTGTACTCTTTGAAAGGAGGTTGCTATGTGTGGTATTCATTTAAGGAATGGGGAATATGTTCCACTTACTTAAATTAATTGTTAGTAATTATAATGAATTATTTATAAATCCTCTGCATAGGGGATTAGTCTGTTCTCCCCCATTTATTTTTCCAGCCATTTATTTATATAAGTATTAACTCATGGATATTTATTTTATACTTTGGATTATTATTGAAGACTACTTTATTTATTCTGTTGCTCAAGCTGCTCTAACTTTGGCCAAAGGGAGATATTCCAGTTGATTTGTATGTCATTTTGCATGCCCCCATCATTGTGGGGGTCTTTCTGTTTGTTTTTGAATACTCACTTGCTTTCTGACACTATGAAGTTCTCCAGGCTTATCTTATATATTCCTTGACATTTATTCAAAGAGTTCTGGTTCCTTTTATTGAAAAATGGTATTAGAAATGAAAATCTGGGATCTTGTCATGCTTCTTGTCATGAGGGTGTTGTTGCCATTCAGTCTGCAAAGCAAGGAAATGTGTATGTATATGCTAACCCTTGTGTGAGTATATACACATATTTTTATGTGCATCCATCTGTGTCCACATTAAGCCAAACACAAGTTCATAATGATGTCTGTAACTTTTTTCCATTTACTAATATATTATGATTCACAAACATTTTTGATGTCATTGGCTTCATTTTCATGCCAAATTACTTCATTTGACAATAGTTTTATATTATGTAGTTGTGTCAAAATTAGTTTACTTAACCAATTCACTGTTGTTTGACATTTCACATTATTTACGATTTGCATTCCTAGGTGCTACATTATAATAAGCATATGTGTTATCTTTATTACTAACATACTATTTTTATTACTATCATACTATTTCTTATATAAACCCCTGGAACTAAATTGGTCACATCGAAAATATAATTGTTTTTAAGATATTGTTGTCTGTTACAAAAATTTCCCTCAAAAAAGGTGTAGAATTTTGTATTTATACCAGCAGTGTACTGATTTGTCTATCACTCTCCTTTTTCCTCATTTAAGCTCTTTATCATTGAATTGTAAACTTTATTGATTGATATTTATGAGGCGGGGGGAGAGATACACTTTGGTTCACTTCCCAGACTCCCACAATAGTTGGGGCTGGGTCAGGCTGAAGGTTGGAGCCAGGAGTTCAATCCAGGTCTCCCATGAGGATGGCAAAGACCCAATTACTTGAGCCTTCATCTGCTGTCTCCCAGGGTGCACATTAGCAGGAAACTAGAATCATAAGCAGAGACAGGACTTAAACTCAGGCATTCTGATATGGAATGTGAGCATCCCAAGTGTCATCTTTTTTTTTTTTTTTTTTTTTTTTTAAAGCAATCCTTTTTTTTTTTTTTTTTAAACTTTTATTTAATGAATATAAATTTCCAAAGTACAGCTTATGGATTACAATGGCTTGCCCCCCATAACGTCCCTCCCACCCGCAACCCTCCCCTTTCCCACTCCCTTTCCCCTTCCATTCACATCAAGATTCATTTTCGATTCTCTTTATATACAGAAGATCAGTTTAGCATACATTAAGTAAAGATTTCAACAGTTTGCTCCCACACAGAAACATAAAGTGAAAAATACTATTTGAGTACTAGTTATAGCATTAAATCTCAATGTACAGCCCACTAAGGACAAAGATCCTACATGAGGAGTAAGTACACAGTGACTCCTGTTGTTGACTTAACAAATTGACACTCTTGTTTATGGCATCAGTAATCACCCTAGGCTCTTGTCATGAGTTTCCAAGGCTATGGAAGCCCCCTGAGTTCACTGACTCTGATAATATTTAGACAAGGCCATGGTCAAAGTGGAAGTTCTCTCCTCCCTTCAGAGAAAGGTACCTCCTTCTTTGATGACCCGTTCTTTCCACTGGGATCTCACTCGTGGAGATCTTTCATTTTTTTTTTCCCCAGAGTGTCTTGGCTTTCCATGCCTGAAATACTCTCATGGGCTATTCAACTGGATCCGCATGCCTTAAGGGCTGATTCTGAGGCCAGAGTGCTGTTTAGGACATCTGCCATTCTATGGGTCTGCTGTGTATCTCACTTCCCATGTTGGATCATTCTCTCCCTTTTTGATTCTATCAGCTAGTATTTGCAGACACTGGTCTTGTTTGTGTGATCCCTTTGGCTCTTAGTCCTATCATTATGATCAATTGTGCACAGAAATTGATCACTGGGACTAGTGAGATGGCATTGGTACATGCCACCTTGATGGGATTGAATTGGAATCCCCTGGTATGTTTCTAACTCTACCGTTTGAGGTAAGTCAGCTTGAGCATGTCCCGAATTGCACATCTCTTCTAATGAAGAACTGGATTAAGGATTCCTCTGGGTTGCCTTTAGAAATCTCTCTTTTTTTTAAATAATAGGTAAAATCCAACAATTTTATGTAGTACAAGCAAGTGGTATTTATCCCACGTAAGCAAGGCTGTCAGCATTTTAAAAAATCAATAAATTGGACATACTACACAAACTGCAAAAATGTTAAATGGTTACATCAACTTTTGTAAAAGATATTTGGCATAAAAAAACTGAGCAAACAAGAAACAGAAGAGAAATTCCTCATCTAGATAAAGAATATCTACCAAAACCAACTTTAATAGTGAAATTGGACAGTTTTCCCTTAAGTTGGGGAAAGGGGGAAGTGTCTTTTTCTCACCACTACTTTTCAATATTATGGTGGAATTACTAGACAGTGCAGTAACACAAAGAAAGGATACAAAATGCATACATATTGGGAAGGAAGACATAAAACTGCTAGCAAATGTCATTATTGCATGTATAGAAAATTCAAAAGTACATCATAAGTACCCCTGGAACAATGTTAGTGTAGCAAAGTGGCGAATTACATGTACAATTTAATTGTTGTTCCATGTATGGGTAAGAGCTAGGATTTGAAATTTAAAAACAAAATTAAGCATCATTTAAAATTGCATCAGGTTAAAAAGCAAATCCCAATCGGTGTCTTTTAACTGGACAGTTCAGGCCATTAACGTTCAATGTGACTAATGAAAAGTGGTAACTTTGCCCTGCCATTTGCCAAAGATAAGTTCTAATATATGCTTTGAATTCCCTGTGATCTTTTGCTGTGAGGTTTCCTTCCTTTATCTTCTTTCATACTGATGACCGTGTTTCTGTGTTTCTGTGTGTAACACATCTTTAAGCATCTGTTGCAGGGCTGGACGAGTGGCGACAAATTCTTTCAATTTCTGTTTGTTATGAAACGTCTTTATTTCACCTTCATTCACAAATGATAGCTTTGCAGGATATAATATTCTGGGCTGGCAGTTTTTCTCTCTTAGTACCTGGGCTATATCTCGCCATTCCCTTCTAGCTTGTAGAGTTTCTGATGAGAAGTCAGCAGTGAGTCTGATTGGCGATCCTCTGAAAGTAATCTGACGTTTCTCTCTTGCACATTTTAGGATCTTTTCTTTATGTTTCACTGTGGAGAGTTTAATTACAACGTGTCGTGGTGAGGATCTCTTTTGGTCGTGTTTATTAGGGGTTCTGTGAGCTTCCTGTACTAGGATTTCTCTGTCCTTCTCCAAACCTGGGAAATTTTCTGCTAATATCTCACTAAAAAGGCCTTCTAATCCTTTCTCCCTCTCCATGCCTTCAGGAACTCCTAGAACCCGAATGTTGGTTTTTTTAATAGTATCCTGAAGATTCCTGACAATATGTTTTAGATTTCTAATTTCCTCTTCTTTTCTTTGATCTGACTGTATCCTTTCCTGTTCTCTCTCTTCTAAGTCCGATATTCTCTCTTCTGCTTCACCCATTCTGTTTGTAAGGCTCTCTATTGTGTTTTTCATTTGATCTATTGAATTCTTCACTTCAGTCACTATCACAGTTTCCTGTTGTACTAATTGTTTCGTTTCATTTTGATTCCTCCTTAATATTTCATTTTCACGAGAGAGATTTTCTATCTTGTCCATTAAGGCTTTATGTAGTTCAAGAATTTGTTTTTGAGAACTTCTTAATGTTCTTATCAATTTTTTGAGATCTGCTTCTTGCATTTCTTCTATGTCATCATCTTCATAATCTTGAATTGGGGTGTCTTTTTCATTTGAGGGCATCATGGTGACTTCCTTGTTTTTATTACCTCGGTTTTTGCATTTGTTATTTGGCATATTGGAGATATTTGGTTTCTTCACTGTGGTGCTTTTTCTTGTTATACTATGACTCTAGATTAAGTGGACTATCTGTTTTTGATGGAGCCTTAGGGCTTGAGATGGGTGTGGCCTGGGAGCTCTGTTTGGTAACCTGGGAGTGTCACCTTTGGGACACCAAGTGTCATCTTAACTACTAACACTCGCCCCATCACTCTCAATTTTGGCAGCATATAGGATGGTCTTTGCCAATTGGATTGGCAGAAAATAGTGTCAGTGATTTCAAACATACAATCCACTGATTATATATGTGTCCATTGGTCAATTATACTCATCTTACATGAAATGCCTATTAGCTTCCACTATCATTTTGTTCTATTTATGCTTATTTTATTTTTACCCATTTGAGGAAATTTTTTTTTTTGGACAGGCAGAGTTAAACAGTGAGAGAGAGAGAGAGAGAGACAGAGAGAAAGGTCTTCCTTCCATTGGTTCACCCCCAAATGGCTGCTATGGCTGGCACCCTGCGCTGATCCGAAGCCAGGAGCCAGGTGCTTCCTCCTGGTCTCCCATGCGGGTGCAGGGCCCAAGCACTTGGGCCATCCTCCACTGCGCTGCCTGGCCACAGCAGAGAGCTGGCCTGGAAGAGGAGCAACCGGGACAGAATCCAGCACCCCAACTGGGGCTAGAACCCAGGGTACCAGCACCATATGTGGAGGATTAACCTAGTGAGCCGCGGTGCCAGCCACAATATGTAACTTTTGGGTTGATATATATATTACAATTTTTACTTTCTCATTTGTCTTGTAATATTCAGTGTTGATGTTAAGATCTTCCAAAGTGTATTTAGTAACATCTGTCAATTTTGTCTTTTATAATTTGTCTTTTTGCCATTTTTATAAAAAGCTATTACTTTAAAAAATTATATGAAGTCACATATGTATTCTTCCAGCACTCTTATAATAAAAAATGAATCCCTTTTCAGTTGGAAGTTATTTGATGATATAAGAATCTAATTATATTGATTTCTGGGTTGTTTTCCAGGTGTCTTTCAACACCTCATTGATGTATTATTATGATTCGAGATGTAATTCTAGCATATACAAAATTATCCCTTCTAAGTTGACTCTTACTTGTAACTGTAGGTTTTATATTTCTGTTGGTCTGGCTATCTATCCTTGCACTGATATCTCATTATTTTAATTAACCTGGTGTTAGAGCACATTTTAATATCTAATATGCTAGTATTTAAATTTTTATTGGATATATAGCTCATCCTTCCAGAGAACCTTTAAAAACATTTTTACAAGGTACAGAATAAAAATCCTCTTCCCACCTTGACTGGAAATATGTTTCAATTTATGGATTCATTTGGCATAGAGAGGAGTCTGTGGGCAGGTAGCACATTAATTTGAAGACCATGGACTATTGGATAAGTGGCATTAGATTATAAGGAGCACTGATAGGGTTTTATGAAAGGTTTTCCTAGTTATTAAGGTTTCTCCACCTTTTTTTCTGCCTCAAGTGATCTGAGAGGAGTGGATGAAACCAATTATCCAGGGCACAGCAGTGGAGAAGTTGATTCCTCTCTGAACTCCCGCAGAGATTAGAGGCCATCCTTTCGTTCAGCTGGGACACTTTACCGATGGAGTTTGTGTCTAAGGATGTCTCCTAACCCAGCTGTGCCCCAATAACAGGGAAAACAAAACCAAACCAGCAACCTCTTCCCCACAGATTCTGATATTTAAACACCCATGGTCGTGTGAGGACTAAATAAACAATAACGCATCTCATGTAGCAGAGGTCTTTGTCCACTTGCAGGCCAGAGGAAGACAAGACAGGTATGAACAGAAGTGCAGTGCAAGCAAGCAGTGTGAGCTGTGGTAACCAGAGTGTGGTGAAGGTGATGAGAGGGCAGAGGGAGACTGGGGGTGTGCTGCAAGGCTGCTCCCCAGGAAAAAGGCCCTGGTTTCTGGTGTTTGCCAATTTCCATGGTGTAAATATTTTCACCATGACTAGTTTGAGCTGCCAACATGAAGGTGGACTTGGGAAGAGATGCACAGAGTCTGTGCCCCACTAGGTAGTTGCTGGCCCAGCACGCCAGCAGAGGGATATGCAACAGGTTCTGAAGGACTCTGAACTTCAAAGAGGAGTAATGTAGAGTGAACACATTAAGTGAGATGAATGTCAGGAACAGAATTTTGCAGAATCACGGGTATCTGGAAGTTTCTAGCAGGCAAGGTTTTTTGGAGGGTCACGCTTGGGAGATTATTCTGGAAGCACTAAGTAGGGTGACTTTGAGCAAGAAATGTCCAAAGAAGGGAGAACAGTTAAATGTCCAGTGTGCTAACACCAGGATAGGCGCTGCATTTTCCCCTTGTCCTTACCATAGTGGATAATGTGAGAGGAAAGAACTGAACATAACTATCTAATCTGAACAGTTTGAGGAGTCGTTTGCTTTTTGGACTACAGTACGTACCCTGTCTCCAAAAAAAAAAGGTAGTCAAAGGCCTTTTTGGGATTAGTTTATTTTACCCAGTGTTGTCTTTTTAAAAAATTACAGATGAGCGGAAGAGACAGAAAGAAAGAGATCTTCCATTGACTGGTTCACCCTCCAAATGGTTGTAATGGCCACGCCTGCTGGGCCAGCCCAAAGCCAGGAGGCTGGAATTCCATCTCAGTGTCCTATGTGGATGGCAGGAGCCCAAGAACTTGGGGCCACCTTTCTTTGCATTCCCAGGCCATTAGCAGGGATCTGGATTGAGAGTGGAGCTGTCAGGACTCAAACTGTTGTTCTGATATGTGATGCCATAGTTGCAAGGGCTGATATAACCTGCCGTGGCACACACTAGCCCCCTCAGTGGTATTTTTATTAGTGTTTTTAGACAGTTTCCTTTGCTTGCAAGTAATAGAAAATCCAACTCAAAATAGTTTTAGAAAAAAAAAAACAAATTAGTTGTGTTGCATTTTTGGGTCCACCTATTTTCCTTTGTGCTTTGTACAATGACAAAGACGTGGGTGGGTCAGTTCTAGTCGTGGCAGGGTTCAGGATCCACAAAATGCTACCAGGACTTGGTATCCCTTTCTCTTTCAGGGTCATGCACTTCTCTTGTGGGGAGAGGTCGGTTGGCAGCTCTGGACTTGCATCCTCGCTTCTCACATCCCCAGAAGTATTCTTAATAACTTTGTGCAGGGGCCGGCGCTGTGGCCCAGCGGGTTAACACCCTGGCCTGAAACGCTGGCATCCCATATGGGTGTTGGTTCTAGTCCCGGCTGCTCCTCTTCCAATCCAGCTCTCTGCTGTGGCCCGGGATAGCAGTACAAGATGGCCCAAGTCCTTGGGCCCCTGCACCCATGTGGGAGACCTGGAAGAAGCTCCTGGCTCCTGGCTTTGGATCAGCGCAGCTCCAGCTGTCGTGGCCAACTGGGGAGTGAACCAGCAAATGGAAGACCTCTCTCTTTCTCTCTCTCTCCCTCTCTCTCTCTCTCTCTCTGCCTCTCCTCACTCTGTGTAACTCTGAATTTCAAATAAATAAATTAATCTTTAAAAAAATAACTTTGTGCAAAGTTTTGGTGTGTGGACCTGGGTCGTAGACTGATCCTTAAACTGATTCATGCGGCCAGAGTAATGAGCTATGTTAATTGGTCAGGGTGTTCAAAGGTGGGGTAGGCCTCACCCAGATCTAATTATGAGTAGGAGGAGAGGAGGCTTGGCTTTCCAGGGAAAATCAGTCAAGATGCTGTCACCAGAGAAGGGGAGTGGGGGGGATGCTGAGTAGGCAGGAACAGCATTTGCATATTTTCACTGGCTTCACTATCATCCTTAGGTACCAGGTTCAGAGATGAGAATACTATTGAGGCTGCGGTTTTGCAAGCACAACTCTGTCTTTGATACCAATTGTGGGGCAATTGTTTCTAGACCATCCATCAGCTTCCTCTCTAGATCATCAGTTCCACCCCCAGTGCCTTTTCTGCCCTCTTCCTGTCCTGTGGCTTGCCCTCTTCCAGGCTCCTGGAGCAGGTGGCTAGCTCTTTGCTAAACCCTGAGGGTTTTTGCAAAGCTTTCTCTGTTACTTTTCTCACTGTGGCATCGCTGACAGCACAGAAATAGACGGCTGAGTCTGTGATAGTCAAGGATGAGATGGTGAGGCTTAGGAGTTTCTGTGGTTTCTGAAACTTCAAAGAATATCGTCCTTTTCTTTCTTGGCTGTTTTCAGAATACAGATTAATTATGAGAATCATCTCTCCACTGGATAGCTGCCGATACCAGTACATATAATAATAATACCAACTGACTGTGATTTTGCAGTCCATGGTCACAGATTGCCCTTCTCGTTTATACTCTACATTTGTAGATTGATCAACACTCTGGCTATTGCTGGAACCTGTAGCAAAACAAGCAAACAAAAAAGACAGGTGTTGACATGGTTCACACAAGAAAGCTGTCACCAACAGTCAGATTTTGACACAGAAAGTCGAGTGGAGAGAAGCATAGCCCAGGTCCGTTCCATGTTCTCTGTTGAACCTCCGCATGCCCCAGGCTCCAGGGTTGATGGGTTTCTTACCAAGGCAGATGAAGGCAGTCACTGTGCTCAAGAGAGTGGGCAGTCCAGGCTGCATTATTGGGGCTTTTACCACTGGCAAAATAGCTCTTTGGTTTCTGGAGTGTCACTAGAGCTGGTGGCTCTGTGGCCCTGCTGCTGCAGAACTGGAAATGGGGTTTGTGTCTGCAAGTTTAGTCGTGTCACATGCTGCCTGTGACTGCCCCTCCCTCCACATTGCCTCCAAGTCTGTTGCTGCTTTTCTTTCATAAGTATAGAGCACACAGTAACCTTGAGTTATGAAAGAGTAAATTTCAACTCTAACTTCAACTCTAATTTCATTGCAAAGATAAGTAATTTTTATGTTTACTTCATTATTTTAAAATGAAAATATTCATATTTTGAAGAAACAGGAGTCATACTGAAAATTTATTTTTTTGGTTTAACATTAGGCATATGAATATGCCATCACATCATTCAGTAGTATTTGTAAATGTGTTGTTAAGCTTTCTTTTTAAAAATTTTGTTATGGAAGAAACACTTAGTACAAGATCTACCCTCTTGGCAAAATATTATGTGTAGAATACACCGTTGTTGACTGTAGTGCCATGTTGTACAGCACATCTCTAGAGTTTATTCATTGTGCTTCACTGAAACTTTATGCTCACTGATTAGTAACTCTCCATTTCCCCTGCCTCAGGGTCTCGTAACTATCATTGCTCTCTGATTCCGTGAATTCAACTATTTTAGATGACTTATGTAAGCAGAATCATGCAGTCTTTGGTTTTCTGTGACTGACTTGTTTCACTTGGTAAAACGTCCTCAAGGTTCATCCATGAAGTTATGTATTGCAGATTTTCCTTCTGTTTTAAGATCGAGGAATACTCCATTATTTGGATATGCCACAGTTTTTTACTCATTCACCTGTTGATGGTCATTTAACTTGTTTCTACATCTTGGCTATTGTGAATAATTTATGTTGCAATGTAGGCATGAACGCTAATATCTTTTTGAGGTCCTGATTTCAGTTCGTAGAATAGGATTGCTGAATCATATGGTAATTCTATTTTTAATTTTTTGAAGAATCTTCATATTGTTTTTCCATAGTGGCTGCACCATTTCACATTCCTAACAGTAGTGTACAAGAATTCCAGTATCTCCACATCCCTACTAATACTTGTTGCCTTTTGTTTTTCTGATAATAGCTGTCCCCATAGGTGTGAGTTGATATCTTGTTGTGGTTTTCATTTGCATTTCCCTGATAATTTGAGATGCTAAACATTTTTTAACATAACTTTTTGCCATTTGTTTTTGATCTTTGGAAAAATGTGTATGTAAACTTTTAGATCATTTTTGAATCAGTTTATTATTGTTGTTATTATTTTATTTTGCTAATGAATTGTAGGAGTTCCTTATATTTTTTGGAATTAACGTCTAGCAAGAAGAAAGGCCCTGGCTGACCCAACTCTCCCCCTTCCTATTTGTAATTTTCAGAAGAACAACAGAAGGCCACACGCTGAGATAGGAGGAAATATTCATAACCATCTGGACTGTGTTTTCATCCTTCCCAGAACGGGATGCCCTGTAATGCTCGAGCTCAGTGAGCCAGTCGGTGCCCAGGGTATAAAATCACAACTTCCAGAATCCTTCAACTGTGGCGCATTACCAGGCATGTGCAGACAAGGCTTCACTCCATCTTCCACAGGGGATCAGCGTACTACACTTCTTAGGCTTTTGTTTATTCTTGCTGCATATCCGTGAGTAATAAATCAGTTTTGCCTAGGTTGTTGTGCCAATGTTCTGCTTCACTGGAGCCACTTGTACTGCTTATCAGAAGTAAGGTTTGCAAATCTTTTGTCCCATCATGTAAGCTGCCTTTCCACTATGTTATTTTCTTAGCAGTGTGTTTTTAGTTTGATATAGCCTCACTGCTTGTTTTTATTTTTGTTCCTTGTGCTTTGGTATATCCATAAAGTTATTGTTCAGACCAATATCCAGAAGC
Source organism: Oryctolagus cuniculus (assembly GCF_964237555.1). Classification (NCBI taxonomy): domain Eukaryota; kingdom Metazoa; phylum Chordata; class Mammalia; order Lagomorpha; family Leporidae; genus Oryctolagus; species Oryctolagus cuniculus. The sequence continues at coordinate 52,633,944 of NC_091443.1, forward strand.
TTTCCTCGCATTTTCTCCTACTTTCAGTCTTATGTTGTACTTTTAATCAGTTTTGTGCTGATTTTTTGTGAGATAAGAGTCCAGTTAAATTCTTTTGGGTATGAATATTCAGTTTTTCCAGTAGAGTTTATTGTAGAGACTACCCTTTCCTCATGGTATATTATTGCACCTTGCAAAGGATCAGTTTTATTTCTGGGCTCTCTGTTTGTTCCATGGTCTATCTGTCTGTCTTCATGCCAGTAACATACTTTTTGGTTATTATAATTCTGTAATATATTCTGAAATCAGGAAGTGTGATGCTTCTCAAGCTTGATTTGGATCTTTTGTAGATCCATGTGAATTCTAGAACTACCTTTTCTGTTTCTGTCAAAAATTCCATTGGAATTTTGATAGGGATTGCACTGAATTTTTAGAATGTTCTGGGTAGTATGGACATTTTACCAATATTAAATTGTCCAATCCATGAACACAAGATGTCTTTTCATTTTTTTCTTTTAAAATTTCATTTATCAGTGTTTTATAGTTTTTAATATACAAGTCTTTCATCTCCTAAGTTAATTTTATTTCTAGTTATGCTATGGTAAATGGAATTGCTTTCTAAATTTTTTTTCAGAGAGTTAATTGTCAGGGCACAAACATGCATGTGATTGTTTTTTTAATCCTGGAACTTCACTGAATTTGTTTATTAGTTCTCACAACTTCTGGTAGTCTTTAGTGTTTTCTTTATATAATTTCGTGACATCTGCAAACAGGGACTAATTTATTTATCCCTTTCCAGTTTGGGCTTCCTTGTTTCCTTCCTTTGTCTCTCTCTCTCCCTCTACTTTTTTGACAAATTGATCTGGCTAGGACTTCTAGTACTATTTTGAAAGAAGTAGTGACAGTGGGCATCCTTGGCTTGTTCCTGATCTCAGTAATAAATCTTCAACTTTTGACTGTGAATATAATGTTAGCTGTTGTACCTGATTTTGTTGTGAGTTTTTTTAATCATGGATAGATGCCAAGTTTTGTGAGATGCTTTTTCCTCATCTTAGGGGTCATATGACTTTCAATTACTCATTTTGTTGGTATAGTATACCAATTTATTGATTTATATATGTTGAGCAATTCTTGTTTCTCAGAGATAGAGTCCACTTGATCATGTTATATCCTTTAATTTTTAAAATGTTTAGTTAATTTGTATTTGAAAGGCAGAGTGGGGGCTGGCGCTGTGGCACAGTAGGTTAATCCTCTGCCTGTGGCCACGGCATCCCATATGGGCACTGGTTCTAGTCCCGGCTGCTCCTCTTCCCATCCAGCTCTCTGCTATGGCCTGGGATAGCAGTACAAGATGGCCCAAGTCCTTGGGCCCCTGCACCCATGTGGGAGACCCGGAAGAAGCTCCTGGCTCCTGACTTTGGATAGGCACACTCCAGCCATTGTGCCATTTGGGGAGTAAACCAGTGGATGGAAGACCTCTGTCTCTCTCTGCCTCTCCTTCTCTCTGTGTGTAAATCTGACTTTCAAATAAATAAGTAAATTTTTTTTTTTAAAGAAAGGCAAAGTGATAAAGGAAGAGGGGAAAGGAGAGAGGTAGGGGGAAGGGGAGATCTTTCATACACTGGTTGACACCCCAAATACCTGCAACAGCCAGTATTGGCTAAGGCTGAAGCCAGGAGCCTGAACTTAATCTGGGTCTTTCACATGGCTGGTAGGGACAAATGCACTTGAGCCACCATCTGCTACATTCTAGAATGAATTAGGAAGCTCATTGGAAGTAGAGGAGCAGTACTGGAACTGGAAATCTGATATGAGATGAAGGCATCCCAAGGGAAGGCTTAACCTCCTGCACTATAATAGCCACATTGGTATATACTTTTAATATGCTGTTGAGTTGTTTGCTAGTATTTTGTTCAGGTTTTTTTGGCACCTGTGATCATTAGGATTATTGGCACATAACTTCTTTTACTGGAAGTGGCCTTCTCTGGCTTGGGTGTCTAGGTATTCTGCCTTCATAAAATAAGTTTGGAAGTGATCCTTCCGCTTCAGTTTTTTTCGAAGAGCTTGACAAGGATTGCCTTCAGTTGTTCTTTAAATGTTTGATAGACTTTTCCAATGAAGAATCATGTCCCATGTAGCCTTTTTTAAAAAGTTTCTATTTGTTTATTTATTTCATTAGGAAGGAGCATGAGAGTGAGAGGGAGGGAAAGGGGGAGAAGGAGGAGAAGGAGGAGGGGAGGGGAGGGGATAGAAGGGGAGAAGAAAGGAAATTTATCGGTTCAGTCTCCAAATGCTCACAAAAGCTTGGGCTGGACCAGGTCAAAGCCAGACTGAATCTAGATCTCTCATATGGGTAGCAGGGACCCAATTATTTGAACCATTTCCTGCTGCCTCTTAGGGTACACATCAGCAGGAAGCTGGAATTGGGAGCAGAGACAGAACTTGATATGTGATGTGGGCATCCCAAGTGGCATCTTAACTGTTGCACAAATTACCCTCCCCTGGGCTTTTCTTTGTTGAGAGGACTTTAATTACTGGTTAAATCTCCTTACTCACTATTGGTCTATTTAGATATTCTGTTTCTTCATGATTCAGTCTTGGTGACTTGCATGCTTCTAGAAAATTCTCCATTTCTTTGATGGTATCCTATTTGTTGATGTGTCATTGTTTATGGGGTTCTTTTATAAACCTTGCTATTTCTGTGATATCAGTTGTGATGTCACCTCTTTTATTTATAATTTGTTGATTTGAGGCTTCCCTCTTTTTTCTTAGTCTAGCTAAAGATGTGTCAATTTTTCTCATCTCTTAAAAAACTCAAATCTGTCTCACTTCCTCCCTGTAACTGTATCTTTCAAATAAATAATACATCTTTAAAGATAAAAACCCAACTTTCTTTTGTATCTCTTTTAAATTTTTTTGTATTTGTAGTCTCTATTTATTTCTACTGTAATCTTCATTATTTTCTCCTCATCTTGTTCTTCTTTCCCTAGTTCCTAGAGTTACAAAGTTAGATTATTTACTTGAGATATTTTTCTTTATGTAGACTTTTGTCACTATAACATTCTGTCATAGAACTGCTTTTGCTGTATCCCATAAGTTTTGGAATGCTATGCTTCTCTTTTCTTTTGTCTCAAGGTATTTTTTATTTCCAATTTCATTTCTTCTTTTATTCATAGGTTTTTCATGAGTGTACTGTTCAATTTCCATACATTTGTGAATTTTTACAGTTTTTATCCTGTTGATACTTTCTAGTTTTATATTTGACACATAATATTATTTCAGTCTTAAATTTGTTAAGACTTGTTTTGTGATTCTATATATGACATGTAATGATGAATCTTCTGTGTACACTTGACAAGAATGTGCTTTTGACAAGAATGTATTTTTCGCTACTTTGGGTTGAATATTCTGTATTTATCTTCTAGGTCCATTTGGACTGTAATACTCAATTTGCTGTTTCCTTGTTGATTTTTTGTCTGGATGATCTATATTGTTAAAAATGGGTTATTGAAGTATCTTAGCATTCTTATATTGCTGTCTACTTCCCCTTTAAGTTCCACTAATAACCTGTTTTGGAACTATTGAACTTTATGAATCTAGATTTTTGTTTCTCTTCCAGTATTGGGGAAGGTTTGAGCCATTATTTCTTTAAAGTACATTCTCTCTCTCTCTCTCAGAATGCATGTAGAGGTTCATTTGATACTGTTCATACAATTGTTCCATAAAACACATAGGCTTTCTTCACTCTTTTTCTTTTTTTTTTTCTCCTTTGATTGGAGAATTTCAAAATGACCTGTATTCAAACTCAGATCCTTTCTTTCAATTGATTAAGTCTGCAGTTGGTGCTCTCTATTGCATTTTTTCATTTCATACACTGCATTTTCAGCTCTAGAATTCCTATTCAGTTGTATTTTATTCTATCTCTGTTATTATTTTTTGTACATCTGTTGCTTTCCTGTTTGAGTTTTCTGTGTTCTCTTATACCTTACTAAGCTTTTTATGACTATTTTTATTTCTTTGTTAGGCAATTTGCAGATCTCCATTTCTTTGGAATTGGTTATTGAAAAGTCATTGTATTTCTTTTTTTTTTTTTATCAAATGAAAAACAAATTTTATTTACAGATGAGGCCACAGGTTACAAAATTAAAACCAAGCAGCAGTTCGGAACCAGCTGTACCAGCTGGCAAAACTAGTTCTATCAGCTTTATCAGTCCATTCTTCTGGTCAGTCAGCACTGTAGTAAGAAAACACTTGGTAAGGCAGAAGGAACCATATTTACAGTCTGTCTGGAACAAGCTGACTGCCAGACAGGCCAATATGTTGCCCAACTGAGCCATCTCTTACCAGTCGCTACAAATATGCATTGAAGCCTAGCAACTGTTAACTTCCCATACGTACATATGGTCTTTGGGGATTTCCTGAGAGATTCTTATAGTTTAAATTTTTTTTACTTTATGTTTGAGATCTCCATATGTCTTCGGATTAAGCTGAACTTGCCTGTTGGATCTGGAACACACCATTTTTCCCAAACATCAGTGTATGAAGCGGTTCTTCCCCACGGCTTAAAGTGTCCATTCCAGTGGAGTAACTTGGCAGCCTTTATAAACTGGGGTGAATATCGTTTTCCAGCACTGGAACCAAGGTAGCGGACATTCCACATAGGGTCGATAGTGGAGTGCTGTTGATAAAACACGATGAGCAGAGGCGGTGTCGTGATGCTGCCAGCCAATGTTCTGCTGTACAGTCCCTCTTCTGCATTGAGTCTCATCCATTTCTCCAGCTGGCTAGTTATGTTTTGTCACTTCCATTCTGTCATGTTTGCAACAAAAACTCCAGGATTAAATGAGCAGGTGCTGGCTTTCATGGATAACTTACGAATTCTTTCCTTTTTATAGTCAAGATAGCCAATGTAGTTGTACTGATTCCCTGCTCCACGGATAACAACTTTAGCAGACGTTGAATCACAGTCTTCTGAAAATGCAGTTGCATGCCCTGGCTTCAGTGGTGTATTGTAAAGGGCAAGAATATCACGGGGTTCATGGATTCCCCCTGGCCAGGATCCTCCTTTACTTTCCCTTCCAAGAGTGCAGTGTCGAAATTCACAATTTTGTACCTGATGTTTTTCAAGGAACCACTGTTGAGCCAGGACCAAAGATGGTCTGCTGTGTTATTGAGCATAACAATGTAGAAAATCACATTGGAGCGAGTGTTCTGCTGAATGCTGTTTATGGCTGCAGTGGCCCCTCCAAGCCTGTCTTCAGATGCAGCAGTGACCACGGGAATCTCTTGTCTCTCGTCTCCATCACTTTGGGGAGCATTTGGAACAAAGTCTATGGGTTGAAGTCCCAGAATCCCTGAATCTGAAAAGTATACACACAAAGAAGGCACTGCAGCAGGTGAAGAAGCAGGAGCGAAAGTCATTGTATTTCTTTGTTGGTACCATGTTTCCTTGATTTTTCATGTTCGCCAAAGTCTTTTTTTTTTTTTTTTTTTTTTGACAGGCAGAGTGGACAGTGAGAGAGAGAGAGACAGAGAGAAAGGTCTTCCTTTTGCCGTTGGTTCACCCTCCAATGGCTGCCGCGGCCGGTGCACCGCGCTGATCCGATGGCAGGAGCCAGGTGCTTCTCCTGGTCTCCCATGGGGTGCAGGGCTCAAGCACTTGGGCCATCCTCCACTGCACTCCCTGGCCACAGCAGAGAGCTGGCCTGGAAGAGGAGCAACCGGGACAGAATCTGGCACCCCGACCGGGACTAGAACCCGGTGTGCCGGCGCTGCAAGGCAGAGGATTAGCCTAGTGAGCCGCGGCGCCGGCCTTCCCCAAAGTCTTACGTAGTTGTCTTTGCATTTGAAGAAGGAGTAATCTGAATTATTTACTCTCCTCTTTGAGCAAGAAAGGCCTTCACAGTGCAGCTAGGGATTCTGAGGGTCTCTTGGGATTTTTCTATAGATGCACTCATTCCTGTTAGTATTCCATTTTGGGGGGGAAATCTTGGGATTGTATGTTTTCTCTCAGTTCCCTAAAGCTATGCTTGGTGCTAAGAGTTTCCTGTTTATTTTTCCTAGGGTGGTGCTATGAAGTGTTCAATGTTAAATTCCTTCTCCCAATCCATCAGAATCTAGTTAGCTATCTGTGTGTGCTTGTACATAATCTTCAGAAGTTCACTAATGCTATCTGTGCTCTGGGCACCAGCATTGGGAAGATGGGGGAGAGGTTCATGCTAAGAACATGCATTGGCTAGTTGTTTGTGGGGTCCACAGATGTAGCATCCTATGTGGTTCCTAGAAAGATCACTTGGTTGAAGCTGCCAAGGGGTTACCCTTAATTGAGTTCTATTCACTGGTTGATGTGTACCCAACACCTTTTTCATGCTCCTATTTGCCCACAGATTATTCAGAATACCAGTCCCTGGGTGGTACAAGAAAGAAGCAAATCCCTTGGTATGGTAGGAAGTTTTTCATCACTATACATAAATACTCAACACAGGCTACTTATGATGGAATGAGGTTGATTTTGACTTACAGTTTTGGTGGATCATAGTCCAAGGTTGGATAGGCACCATTTGCTCAACAGTGTGGTGAAGCTAAAAGGTGGTAATCACAGTGTTTGTGGGGGAAGGATCACATAATGAGCCAGGAAGCAGAGATTCAAGAAGCACACTTATCCATGTTCATGTGGTCTCTGACTATTTACAAAATCTACTGTTTACAAAATCACCATAATTCAGTCATGGAGCTCCATACCAGCAGCCTAATCCAATATACTCACTCCTAAATGCCCCACCTTTAGACACCATATTTGGATTATGTTTACACCCTTGGGGCCAGCGCTGTGGCATAGTGGGTAAGGCCACTGCCTGCAGTGCCAGCATCCCATATGGGTGCTGGTTCCAGCCCCAGCTGCTCCACTTCCAATCCAGCTCTCTGCTGTGGCCTGGGAAAGCAGCAGAAGGTAGCCCAAGTCCTTGGGCCCCTGCACCCACATGGGAAACCCGGAAGAAGCTCCTGGCTCCTGGCCTCGGATCAGTAGAGCTCGGGCTGTTGCAGGCATCTGGGGAGTGAACCAGTGGCTAGAACACCTCTCTCTCTCTCTCTCTCTCTCTCTCTCTCTCTGCAGGTCTGTCTTTCAAATAAACTAATTAATTTAAAAGTTTACCCCCTTAATTCATTAACTATTCCTTTTTTTTTTTACCTTTTTTTATTTTTTATTTTTTTAATCTTTTATTTAATGAATATAAATTTCCAAAGTACGACTCATGGGTTACAATGGCTTCCCCCCCCCCCTACCGTCCCTCCCACCCACAACCCTCCCCTTTCCCACTCCCTCTCCCCTTCCATTCACATCAAGATTCATTTTCGATTATCTTAATATACAGAAGATCAGCTTAGTATACCTTAAGTAAGGATTTCAACAGTTTGTTCCCACACAGAAACAAAGTGAAAAATAATAGATGATTTTTTTTTTAAATCATGATGAAATCAGATCAGACCTATTGTCATGTTTAATCCCAGTGAGAGTCAAGTTGGGAATTGATAATTTCTTTCTTTTTTTTTTTTTTTTTATTTACAGAAGATCAGTTTAGTGTACGTTAAGTAAAGATTTCAATCGTTTGCACCCCCATAGAAACACAAAGTGAAATATACTGTTTGAGTACTCGTTATAGCATTAAGCCTCAGTGTACAGCACATTAAGGACAGAGATCCTACATGAGGAGTAAGTGCACAGTGACTCCTGTTGTTGACTTTACAAATTGACACTCCTGTTTATGGCATCAATAATCTCCCTATGCACCAGTCATGAGTTTCCAAGGCTATGGAAGCCCCTTGAGTTCTCCGACTCTTATCTTGTTTAGACAAGGTCATAGTCAAAGTGGAGGTTCTCTCCTCCCTTCAGAGAAAGGCACCTCCCTCTTTGAAGACCTGTTCTTTCCACTGGGATATCACTCACAGAGATCTTTTTGCCAGAGTGCCTTGGCTTTCCATGCCTGAAATACTCTCATGGGCTTTTCAGCCAGATCCGAGTGCCTTTAGGGCTGATTTAAGATTTATTTTATTTATTTGAAAGAGTTTTAGAGAGAGGTAGACAGAGAGAGGAGTCTTCCATCTGCTGGTTCACTCCCCAGATGGCCGCAACAGCCAGAGCTGGGCCAATCTGAAGCCAGGAGCCAGGAGCTTCTTCTGGGTCTCCCATGCGGATGCAGGGGCCCGAGGACTTGGGCCATATTCTACTGCTTTCCCAGGCCATAGCAGAGAGCTGGATTGGAAATGGAGCAGCTGGGACTAGAACTGGTGCTCATATGGAATGCCTGTGTTCAGGCAAGGGTTTTAACCCGCTGCACCACAGCGCCAGCCCCTCTATTAACTATTAATATAAAACTTTGGAGGGAAAGCTTTCAATATATAGGCCTTTGAGAAACACCAAATTAATATCCAAACCATAGCACATGGGCAGTGTCCCACAAGACTAGAGAACTTGGGAGCCCACGATGCTGTCACTCTCCTCAATGGGAGAAATCTTCAGTTTGAGATGTCTCTCTAGGCACTGAGCTAGCTATTTTTGCACTGGGGAAAGGGTGATGCAACTTGAGGGAAACTGTGCTTCTACTCTATTTCATGTGTCTCCTCTCTATTATCTTATGTTCCAGTGGTGTTGGGACCTCTCTGCTAGAGTCTTGGGCTTCCACAAAAGTATACTCATCTGTGAGTGGTTATCAAAAATAGTTTCTGTGTGTGAGTGGTGAGGGCTGCAACTCCTATTCTGCCATATTTCCAGTGTTATTCTCTAATAACATCTTTGATTACATGTAAATTAAAATTTTCTACATTTTTTCTTGAGTCAGTTGTGCTAGCTTATAATTTTAGAAAGTCTTATATTTTCAGTTTTTATATTTATTTGTATAGAGTTATTCTTTGTGTTTTGCCATGATTACTTAGCTTTTTACTGTGCCTGTCTTTATATTTACACAGTATTTCTTTTGTGTGTGTGTGTGTTTTTCTTCCGACAGGCAGAGTGGACAGTGAGAGAGAGGGAGACAGAGAGAAAGGTCTTCCTTTTGCCGTTGGTTCACCCCACAATGGCCGCTGCGGCTGGCGCACCGCACTGATCCAAAGCCAGGAGCCAGGTGCTTCTCCTGGTCTCCCATGGGGTGCAGGGGCTCAAGCACTTGGGCCATCTTCCACTGCCTTCCCGGGCCACAGCAGAGAGCTGGCCTGGAAGAGGAGCAAACGGGACAGAATCCGGTGCCCCGACTGGGACTAGAACCTGCAGTGCTGGCACCACAGGTGGAGGATTAGCCTATTGAGCCGCAGCACCGGCCTACACAGTATTTCTTAAAAATTATTCTTCCTTCTTTCCTTCCTTCCTTCCTTCCTTCCTTTTTCTTTTCTTTTCCTTCCTTCCTTCCTTCCTTCCTTCCTTCCTTCCTTCCTTCCTTCCTTCCATCCTTCCTTCCTTCCTTCCTTCCTTCCTTCCTTCCTTCCTTCCTTCCTTTCTTCTTTCTTTCCTTCTTTCCTTCTCCCTCTTGCCTTCCTTCCTTTTATCGAAAAGACTAAGAGACAAAGTGGGGGTGGGGGGGAGAGAGACGGAGATCTCCCATCTATTGTTTCACTTCCCAAGTACCCACAGCATTCAGGACTGGACCAGGCTGAAGTTGGAAGCCAGAAAATTGACAGGTGTCTCACTTGGATGGCAGAAATCCAGGTAATTTAGCCATCAGCTGCCTCCCATGGTGTGCATAGCAAGAAAATGGAATCTGGAGCAGAACTGGGACTGAAGCCCAGGCATTCTGGTATGGGACGTGGGCATCCCAAGGGGTGACTCAACTGCTATGCAAAATGCCTACATAAATTAAAAAAATTTAAAGATTTTTAAAATTTATTTATTTGAGAGGCAACGCTACAGACAGAAGGAGAGACAGAGGGGTCTTCCATTTGTTGTTTCACTCCTCAAATGAATGCAACAGTGGGAGCTGGGCTGATTCAAAGCTGGAAGCCAGAAGCTTCTTCCGGATCTCCCACACAGTTGCAGGGGTCCAAGAACTTGGGCCATCTTCTACTGCTTTCCCAGTTGGAAGAGGAGCAGCCTGGACATGAACTGGCGCCCATAAAGGATGTCAGGCAGAGGCAGAGGCTTAGTCTACTATGCTACAGTGCCAAAAATGCCTACATCTTACACAGTGTTTTTGTGTCTTACTTTTTTTCCTCTAATAAATCATCAGAAATGTTTTCTATTTTAAAATTCTCTTCAAAGAAGTATTTTATTTTGTATTTTAAACTTATTTACTTTCATTTTATTTGAATGGCAGACAGATATAGAGAGATCTTCCATATGCTGGTTCACTCCCTACATTCCCACAACAGCCATGACTGGACCAGGTTAAAGCAAGGAGTCCAGAATTCAATCTGTGCCCTTCATCTGAGATGCAGGGACCCGAATTCTTGAGTGAGTATCTGCTGCATCCTAGGTGTGCATTAGATGAATTAGAAGTGGAAACTTGAACCAGGCCCTCTGATATGGGATGCAAGTGTTCCAAGCTGTGACAAACACCTACCCTCAAAGAACTAGCCACGACAAACACCTGTCCCCAAAGAACCAGCTGTGACAAACACGTAACCCCAAAGAATGATTCAAAATTGATGCTGTACATTCTGTGTCTCTAATTCATTAATTTTTATGACAGCTTACAGAAAGCCTGGGTCGTGAGTCATACAACGGCAAGTACATGGCTTTTGCTTGTAATCTGAATGAGCTTGGAATTGCTTTCTTTTGTAATCATGCATTCAGATAAAAAAATGTAGCTCAGGCAATACCCTGCCTGGGATTTTATGAGACTCTGAGCAGAAAACCCTCTTAAATTATGTGTGGATTCCTGACCCATGAAATTGTGAGATAATAAGATACACGTTGTCTTAAGCCCTTAAATTTGTGATGATTGGTTATGAAGACATAGAAAACTAGTACAGTATGTGTCATTTATTTTAAAAATTTCAAAGGTTGATGAGTGTATATGTTTTCTACAATAGATGAAATGCAAGTTCTTTGTTGAACTGTTGGCTAGAAGAGGTAATAAATGATATTTTTTTGGAAGAGGCTGCATCAAGGATTGCTGATGATGAGTCATTTTAAACACACATTAAAATGTTTATCATAGAGTATTTGAGTAGGGGGAGAATATGATCAACTGTGTGAGTCACAAATACAAAATAATTTTTGTAAGGGGCAAATGACTAAGAGCTCTGATTTTTAATGTATTTGTGGGTGTGGTAATTATTATAAGCCCAATGCCAATTGTACACATGAAAATGTACATAAGTATAACCATAAAATACAGGGGTGAAGGGATATAGATAACCTAAAATTACACACTTCCCATATTAGAAGCTTCTGAATTAGGAGCATGAAGACTAGTTGGATGGCTTCCATAGCAATCTTGATGAAAGCAGTAAGAAATGAGCTATGATACTGGTAGAGTGTGAGCACTGCGGATAGTATTTATATAGACATGGAGAATTAGGATTGAATGTGGCAGTAAGGGAAGGGGGAGGATAAGTGATGGCATGAAGATTTTTATTTTTTATTTTCTTGAGAAACAATAGTGTCATAATCAGAAATACTATATAAACACCGAATAAGAGAAAAATCAGAAGAAACTATGAGTAAATCTCTATTATTTCTAGATACCAGAATTGAGCTTCTTTAAAGTTTTTTCCTTTCTGATTTATTAGCTGCAGTTACTGTAGAGACTTTGAGCATTTGTTCAGCGGAACTCAGGGTTTGCTTTTGTCCCTCTGTAAATGCCAGTACAGTGAGGCCGTCTCTGGGAAGAGAATGGCCCTCCCCTCACCTGTTAAGGACTGAACCATGTTCTCCCCAGAGTCACATAAAGCTCTAACCCCCAATGTGACTATATTTGGAGAAAATACCTTTAAGAAGGTAATTAAGGTTGAATGAAGTCATAGGTATGGGGCCCTGTGTTAATAAGATTGACAAGCTTAGAAGAAAAGGAAGAGATACTAGGGATGTCATGCATAGAAAATGGGCATTTAAGGGCAAAGAAAGAAGATGACCATTTTCAAGCCAAGGGGAGAGTCCTCAGGATGAAACTAAACCAGACAAACCCTTGATTTTGAACTTCTAGCTTCCAGAACTTTGGGTAAATAAGTTCCTATTGTTGAAGTCACTCAGCCTATAGCAATTTGTCATGGCAATCCTTACAGACTAACACACCATCCATCCAGAGAAGCCCAAACTCGGTCCTTTCCTCAATTTCCCCTGTTTAATAACCAGTTGCCACATATTCTGGGGACTCTCAGAGTATCAAAGTGTCTCTGAGATTGAGATCACAGATGGTGGGCCCTTACTTGGCATTAGGAGAGACTACAAGACTCAGAGGCTGATGGACTTTTTATGGCACACCTACTTTAGGAAATATCTATCGCCAAATTGGAAGTGAAAATAATTAAGGTCTGTGTTTCCTTGATCCCTCCCACCTGCTTTCTGGTAACCATGACATGTTCTAATCTAATTTCTTCAATATAAGGATACAAGAGGGATCAATATCATGTGCTTTTTATAATTCAAGATGAAATTCAGCATTTTTATAGCTCTAGCTTCATGGTATTTTATGACTTAAGGATCTTTTTTCTTAACTCACAGGGAAGTTGTGCTGGAAGATATCTCTAGGGAGGGTCATTACTACTGAATGAATAAAGCAGCCCTTTTAATGTGTTCCCATAATGCCCCATCCACGTGTTCTTCCTGATGCATTTTGTTGTAACTTTATATTTTTGTTGCAAGCATGTCAAGATGGCTGTGAGTTCCTTGGGAGTAAGGGGTGCATCTTATTCAAGTTTATAATACTGACACTGACCATAGTGTTCACCACATGGTAAATAAACATGAAGGTTTGCATGAAGCTTGAAAACAATTCTCTTAGCTCAACATTGTCTCTTATTCCAAAAGGTAGTCCCAATCAATAGGAATTCCAAGTATAGAGATTCTTATTGGAGATCCCAGTGGTGCTTCCAAGTTCTCAGAGGTGACAGTTTTACTGAGAAAGAGTTGATGAAAACAACTGCTGGACAGTTGTGTGTCCTAGGAGCTGATATTGCATTAGTGCAGGTTGTTCATCCTGTGTTTCTCTCTTTATGGAGTAATCCTCATGTTCTGGATCTGCATAGGAGCTTAGTTGTATTATAAGGTCTACCTCTGTTAGACATCTAATGGTAGAGTTATTTTGTTTTACATGTGATGCCAAACAGATTTCCAAACAGTTTACTAGAAATTTGATAGAGTTACATAAGAAAAACAACTTTGCTTAACCTCTTATTCTAATGTTATGTTAGTTGCTCCCAAACTGTACTTCAATCACTAGCCTTGGAATCTTATGAAAAACTGTCAGAAAAAGTTAGAAGAAATTCTATGGAATTTTAAATATTTATTTATTTGAGAGGAAGATAGTTGAGGAAGAGAGGGAGAAGAAGAAGAAGAAGGAGAAGGAGAAGAAAAAGAGAGAGAGAGAGTCTCATCTGTTGATGTGGTCCCAAAATGCCTGATATGAATGGGTGGGGATGAAGCTAAGACCCAGGAATGCCATCCTGGTCTCTTGCATCAGTAGCAGGGACCCAGCTACTTGTGTCGTCACCATGGCCTCCAGAGTGTGCATTAGCAGGAAGCTGGAGTCAGGAACCAGAGCTAGGAATGGAGCTCAGGTACTCTGATGTGGGATGTGGCTTCTTAACTACTAGGCTAAGAATTTTGATGTCTACACTTTCAAGATTCTAATGCCAAAGTTGACAATTTTAGATATAGATGAGCTTCCTCATATTGGAGTTGTGACTCCAGGAAGATGATAATGATCTGTGAGCTGAACAGTGATTTTGAGCTCCGCTGGTCATGAGAGGGTCAGTTGCTAACTAGACATCTGCTTGTATATATCCAGATCCTCAGCCTGTTAGCACCATTATAAAGAGAGAGTTCATGTTCATAAATATCAACTAACTGTTTATTCCTCAGAGAGTACAATTTCCCCTCCAGACATGGTGCAAATGCTACCATTGGTATGGTAGATTGACACAAGTCCAAATTACATTTCCTATGGATTAATGGCAGCAAATGCATATGGGTCATCTTTTCTGGGCTGTGTGATTGATGTAGTCATATAACTCTGTTGGGTAGAACTTCCTTTGCCCTTGTTTTGTATATGTAAATCCAGAAAAATTCATTATTGCAACAATTCTGACTTCTCTTCCTCCACCTCTCCATCATGTCTCCCAGAAGTGGTCTTTGACCATTCTCTTTACATTTCACCCTTCATCCTCTCTCTCTACTATTATCACTTCTGTAACACTCATCTTAATTTGCATAGACTTTTTAATGCATCTGTTTATCCTATTTCTGCCATTAGACTATAAGGAAACTGTTGTCAGGTGTATTTTTTTCTTTAGCATTTTATCTGGCATCGAATCCAGCACCTGTGACTTCACCACAAGAAAATTCAATCTAAAGCAAGATGATTGCTGTTTTAGAGAGGTTTTAGAGTTGGCTGGAGTGAAGGAGATTGCCTTCAGATAGGTGTGTCTCAGAGCAGGATTGCAGGAATGAAGCATGGGGAACAGAGAGCCTTTGAGGCAAATGGAAATGGCTTAGCCAGAGTGTGGAAATGGCAAGTACAATGTGTTTTCAGGGAAAGTACACTCTCAGAGGAATCCCAGGGTTGGTTTTGAGACGACAGTCTGGAAGACTGGTGACTGCACTAGACAAGATGGGCTGGAGCAGGTGAGCAGAGCCTAAAGGTATGTGTATGATGGGTGAGGGTTAGGGGATTGTGGCCAAACCAACTATGAGAACAGCTGTCTCAGTTGCTGTACTGGCCCTGTGCCTCCTCACTGAGTGGTGCAAGAGGAGGAGGAGGAGGGGGAGGGGGAAGAGGAGGAGAAGGAGAAGGGGGAGGGGGAAGGGGAGGAGGAGGAGAGAAAAGAAAATGAAGTCAGAAACCTTCATCTGAGACATACAGCCAGCAAGCACAGGTAGGGGAGCTCACCGGGCTTCTGAGCTACACAGAGACACAACTCTGACAGCAAGCTATTTTTAAAGCTATTTGCTTTGTTTGAGCAAACGCTATTTTAATCTACTGCCCAATACCCCAAGTACTAGATCCAGTGGGGAGAATGCTTTTTTTTAAAGAAAGATTTTTTTTTATTGTTGTTAATTTGAAAGTAAGTTACAGAGAGATGGAGAGGCAAGAGAAAGATCTTCCATCTGCTGGTTCACTCCCCAGAGGGCTGCAATGCCCAGGGCTGGGCCAGGGTGAAACCAGGAGCCAGGATCTTCATCTGGGTCTCCCACATGGGTGGCAGGGCCCTAAACACCTGGGCCATCCTCTGCTGCTTTTCTCAGGCCATTGGATGGAGCTGGATTAGAAGCAGAGCAGCCAGGACTCGAACCATTGCCCATATGGGATGCTGGCATTGCAGGGATGGCTTTACCTGCTACGCTGCAACACTAGCCCCAGAACAATGGTTTTGAAAACGAGGCCTGGACAACAATACTCTCTGTTCTTTGGGCCCAGTGGGAAGTACACTACTATGTTCCTAAATCGTGTATTTGAAATACATGAAATTTGTGTACCTTAAATAAAATCTGAAAAACAATAGTAATCAGTAGTTTCCTTTGCGATCTCAGAGGAACACTCATAATTCCCATTTCCCAGCCTCTTCCTGAGTGTGTTTACTGGTCTCTCCAGGCTCTGGCGTCCTGGGGAAGATTTTTTCTGCCTCCTGGGTTTTTTGCTGGTCTCTTGCTGTCACTCCATTCTTCACGCCCTCTCTGAGAACACTGTAATTGTGAGTTGATGAGGTTGATAAATTTAGCTTTTTCCTGGAAGTTCACTGAATAATATTCATTTGTTGCATACTCATTCTAATTACACAGAAGAATAAGATAAATCTTCTCCACTGGGAGGCTGTTTGTAATGTTCAAGTATTAATCAGTATCATAGATAGTGTCTTTGCAGACTAGAATAGAATCACAGCTCCTTTCCTGTCCAGATATTGTTGTTGGAATTGATGACCCACTGAGTCCTTCTGGAACCTATAGGAAGGAGAAGAGAACAGAGGCCTCTCCTGATAGGCTTCCTGAAGGGTGGTCAGGACCTCCTGGTGTCACGCACCCTTAGTCCAGTTTCCCATGCTTCCCTCTGATAGACTTGGCAATGAATTCTGACACCAACAGCCTGGAGTCAGATCAACCTACAAGCTAAGGACACAGCCTTACCCAAGACTGCCCTCACTCCAGACACCATCCATGGGCTCAAAGTCTCCAGCCCATATCTTACTTCTGAATAACTGGCTACAACTCTTGGGGTTCCTTTACCCCGTCAGATTTTATAGTTCCATGGAATGACACACAGAGCTCAAGAAATTGCTGTACTTACGATTATAGTCTTATTATAGCAAATTTAGGATACAAATCTCTCTTATGCCTTGGGTATATGTTAGAGCATCCCTGTAGCTGTTTGACACTGCTACCCTGGATTAGGATCTTCCAAGCAGATCTGGCCAAACCTTTGTCTGTTGATCATGTTTCCTTGCTTCCCCTTTTATACCTTCAAGTCTGTTTCCAGTATGAAAGCCCCACATTTCCAAGACCAAGGTTTACTACTATTTCAGGGTGACTAGAAACTAAATAATTGGTTCATTGAATCAACAAGAATTTTTTAAAAGATTTATTTATTTATTTGAAAGAGTTACAGAGAGGTAGAGTCAGAGAGAGAGAGAGGTCTTCCACTCACTGCCTCACTCCCCAAATGGCTGCATCAATGGCCAGAGCTGGGCTGATTTGAAGCCTGGAGCCAGGAATCTCCTCTGGGTCTCCCACCCAGGTGCAGGGACCCAAGGACTTGGGCCAACCTCACTGCCTTCCCAGGCCATAGCAGAGAGCTGGATCAGAAGTGGAGCATCCAAAACCTAAACCTGAGCCCGCATGGGATGCTGGTACTGCAGGCAGCAGCTTTATCTGCCACACCACAGCACCAGCCCCCAACAAGAATGTTTTGAGTTCCCACTAGTGCAGATTGTGTGTTGTATGCTGGATGTGCTATGCAGCTTAGACCTGGCTAGGTAGAGGGCCATGTAAGGGGATGCCCACCAGAGAAGGTATTCCAGAAAAAGTGAAATCCAAGCTAAGACCTGTTAGGTGATTGTGAGCAAATTGAGTGTGTGAGGTTGGTGGTTTCAAGGAGTGGCAGGATGCTGGGTAGGGAGAAAAGGCACCAGACATTTGTGGCCCTTGGACTTAGTTGTGTTATTAAGCTGCCCAAGCCCAAGCACAAGCACTGCCAGCCACCTGGAGTGTCTTCTCCTTTCTGACGGGGATATTCTTGTAGGAGGCCTTGAAGTCTGGCCTAGTTGTTTCTTCACATGTTGACTTAGGCTGCTGTCTGTTTCTAGAAATGGCTCTCACACTCCAATCCTTCATTTAACATTCTGTATGCTGGTGCTGAAGCTATGTCTACTCTGACTTAATTCTTTACCTATATAAACTCCCCCCTCTGAGGCCAATTAAAGATTCTCTCATGAAGACTTTCCAAAGGATAACTACAGACAGTAGACATGCCTTCACTGCCTTGATGTACTACTTACTGGAATCACAAATGGTGCCCTTATTTCATTTAGTAAGTCTCTTGATTGAAAACTACTTTCTTGTTGGCTTACTTATCTCTTTTCACCTCCTATTTATTTTATTTCACCAATAAAAATGTGAGCTCTGTATGACCAGCAACCTTATTTTGTAATCCCATTTTTCTATTTTGTTATAAAGGGATGGATAATCACTTAAGAGTGTTTAGAAAATAATTCTTCAATATGGAATTATTTGGAGCTGACAAAGAGAAAAATCAGCCAGTATGCATATCTTTCACAACTCTTTCTCTCCCCACTTGTACTCAGATAGTAATCTCATTTCTTATTTCGCTAAAAAATACAAGTAATCAGAGCACATCTTCCTGTTCAGGCTTTGCTAATCCTGAGGCATCTTTACCCATATTGTCTGCCTTCCCTGTGGAATGGATGCACTGACCTTTCCTATCTTAAAGTCAATGCTCCATTTATGTCCTGGACTCCATCACTTTGCCAACTCAAGGACTTCATAAAGTCAGACTTCTCCTCTGTATTGCCAGCTTCTATCTGTCTGCTCTCCTCTCACATACCTGATAAAATGTGTCTTGTTTGGCAGTTTGTGATTCAGTGTCATAGGAGAGGTAAGGAAAGGTAGGCTTTGGGTGGGACAGGCATTTCATGTGTGTCTTCTTGTATTTTCTTAGTGATTCCTTTTTTTCTGTCCTCTCACAATACTTTTCTTAAATTGTTTTCATTTCATTTGAAAGGTGGATAGATAAAGATACATAGAGATGAAAAGAAAGAAAGAATTTACTTCAGGGAGATTTCTAAGATGGTAGATTAGGGAACGACATACTGTGCTAGGCTAGGGTTAAACAGTTTAAAAAACGTGTAGGAAGTGCACTCTCAGGGGAGAATTGGCGAGAAAACCGCACTGGAAATCCTACAAGAGGAAGAGGGATGCTGTGGATCTGTGGAGGGTGTGGAAGCGCAGCACGGACACGAACACAAGCACAGCGGCAGCAGCTGAGTGCCGCAGTGGGCAGCAGCTTGGAGAGGGAGGTGAGACGGGACTGCAGGAACCTGTGGTGATGTAGCTGGAAGGAGAACATGATGTGAATCTGGCTGGAACACTGGGGACTAGTGGTTGCTGGTGGTTGCCCACGGACCTGGTGGAAGTAGAGGGGGCATGTTTATCTCACTCTAGCTTCACCAAGACAGTGCCTGCTGCCCAGCTGAGAAAGGGCGGGAAGCATCTTGTGTCTGGGCGGGAGCTGTGGAAGACTATGTGAGTGCATGGTAATGGCTAAGACAGGATGCTGTCTTCTCTATAGTACTGGTGGCAGTGGCAGGGAGAGGGCAGCATTTGGTCAGTGGATCTTGTGTATGTGTGCAATCCAGAGATTCTAGTGGAGGGAACAATCCACAGTCCCCAGTGACTTTGAGCCTGGATGGGAGGTGTCTGGGCAACCACATAGGACGGTGAAGCACCCACAGCCTCCCAGGATCAAGACGCTTAAGTGGAGCTGTCTCAGGGAACATCCATCTCTCTGTTGACTGGACATCCGGCAAGGGTGAGAGAAACTTGATCACCCAGTGACTGTGGGAGCCTTGTGTGCTGAGACTGTGGGGACTCAGTGGTTACGTGAGAATGTGCAGAGTGTAGCATGGTCTCTGGGCAGTCACTAGGGGAAGCTCCACACACCGTGAGTTCCTTGGTTGCCTGGAGCAGGTCATTGCAATGGGAACTGTGTTCTCAGTGAAGACTGTGTAGATCATTTGTGCAGTTCCTACAGTGGTGTGGAACACACTGGGGACTAACACCTGGGCATTAGATCTGCTACGCTCAACTTGTGTGTTACCCTGGATACTTGACCCACGCTGTAGCACTTACCAGAGCTCCCTGGCCACACCCACCACACACCTCTTGGTATTCATTGAAAGTGCAGACATTCCACTTAGCTACATAAGCATAATTCAAAGATAAAAGCCATCAGAGGAAGAAAACAACAAATAATTCCACAAATGCCTTAAAATAAATGCAGAAACACAAGAAACAAGAATAAGGAAGACACAAGGACAATCCCGAAAGAACACAACAATATTTCAATATCAAAATGTGAAGAAGAGATTCAGGAAATGCCAGAAATAGAATTCAAAAATTAATCATAGGATTACTCAGAAGCAATCAGAAGCCAACCCATGAACTAAAGAAAACCATACATGACATGAATGAAAAATGTTCCCATGAAATTGAGATTTTAAAAAGAAATCAAAATGAAATATTAGAAGTGAAGAATTCAATAGATTAATTATAAAAATGTGGAAAGCCTTAACAGCAGACTTAAAGAGGCAGAAAAAAGAATATCTGAACTAGAAGACAAATATTTGGAAATCCTACAATCAGACCAAAAAAAAAAAAAAAAAGAAAGAAAGAAAAAGAAAAAAATAGAAAACTTAAAAACAGTATTGGAGTATGGGGTATTATCAAACAACCCAACATACAAATCTTAGGAGTTCCTGAAGTTGCAGAAAGATAGAATGGACTAGAAGCCTGTTTAATGAAATAATAATAATGGACATCTTCCCCATTTTGGAGAAAGAAAGGACTGTCCAAGTACAGCAGGCACATAGAAGTAACAGACATAGTCAGGAAAGACCTTCACCATGACACATTGTAGTCAAACTTTTGACATTAAAACATAAAGAAAAGACTCTAAAATGTGCATGAGATTTCAAAATAACAGATTACTTTCAGAAGATGTCCAGTTAGATTCACAGCTGACTTCTCATCAAAAACCCAACAGTCTGGAAGGGAATGCTGAGATTTAGTCCAAGTATTTTTTTTAAAGATTTATTTGTTTATTTGAAAGAGTTACACACAGATAAGGAGAGGCAGCAAGAGAGAGAGAGAGAGAGAAGAAGGGAAAGAGAGAGAGGAAAATAGGGGGAGAGAGAGAGAGAGAGGGAGAGAGAGAGGTCTTCCATCCACTGGTTCACTCCCCAATGGGCTGCAATGGCCAGAGCTGTGCCGATCTGCAGCCAGGAGCCAGGATCTTTTTCAGGTCTCCCACGCGGGTGCAGGGGCCCAGAGGACTTTTCTACTGCTTTCCTAGGCCATAGCAGAGAGCTGGATCAGAAGTGGAGCAGCTGGGACTCGAACCGGTGCCCATATGGGTTGCCAGCACTGCAGGTGGTGGCTTTTACCTGCTACGCCACATCACCAGCCCCCACCCAAGTCTTAAAAGAAAAAAAACTGTGAACCAAGAATACTGTACATTGCAAAGTTCTTATTTATGAATGAAGATGAAATAAAGACCTTCCATAACAAACAGAAATGGAAAGAATTTGTCACCACTCGTCCGACAGCCTTACAAAAGAAGGTTAAGGATGTGCTACAGAGAAACACAGAATGATGCCCATCAATAGGTAAGAATGTGAAGACAGAAAATTCCCCAGTAAAATACAAAAGGAATCCAAAGTAAACAATAGGAATATTTATGGGAAAATGGCAGAGCCAAGTAGTTATTTATCAAGTCACCTTGAATGTAAAGGGCCTCAATTCTCCAGTTAGAAGATACAGACTGGCTGAATGCATTAAAAAATAACACCCATCTATTTGCTGCTTACAAGAAACACATCTCACCAACAAAGATACATGAAGACTAAAAGTGAAAGGATGGAAAAAAGATAGTCCATGCTAACAGAAACCAAAAAAGAGCTGGTATATCCATCCTAATATCAGACAAAAATAGATTTTAACACAAAAACTGTTAAAAGAGATAAATAAGGGCACTATGTAATGATTTAAGGGATCAATTCAACAGGAAGACATGAGTATAGTAAATGTTTATGCACTCAATTACAGGGTGCATGGCTATTTAAAAGAAATGTTAATGGATCTGAAGAGAGACATAGACTCCAATCCAATAGTAACGGGAGATGTCAACAACCTACTTTCAGCAATGGACAGGTCAACTAGACAGAAAATCAACAAAGAAACAACAGAGCTAATATACACTATGAACCAAATGGACCTAACATATCTACAGAACTTTTTACCCCACAGTTATATAATATACATTTTTCTTATCAATGCATGGAACTTTCTCTAGCATAGATCATTTGTGAGGCCATAAAGCTAGTTTCAGCAAATTTAAAAAAATGCACCTTCTCTGACCACAATGAAATGAAGCTGAAATCAGCAACTCAAGATTCTCAAGATCATATGCAAACACATGAAGACTGAACAACATGTAAAAGTGGCAGGATAAGCCGGCACCGCAGCTCACTAGGCTAATCCTCTGCCTTGCAGCGCCAGCGCACCGGGTTTAGTCCCGGTCGGGGCGCTGGATTCTGTCCCGGTTGCCCCTCTTCCAGGCCAGCTCTCTACGGTGTCCAGGGAGTGCAGTGGAGGATGGCCCAAGTCCTTGGGCCCTGCACCCCATGGGAGACCAGGACAAGCACCTGGCTCCTGCCATCGGATCAGCGCGGTGCGCTGGCCGCAGCTCGATGGCCGCAGCGCGCTGGCTGCGGCGGCCATTGGAGGGTGAACCAACAGCAAAGGAAGACCTTTCTCTCTGTCTCTCTCTCTCTCACTGTCCACTCTGCCTGTCAAAAAAAAAGTGGCATGATATAAAATCAATATGGAAAAATCAGTATACTTTGTATACACAGACAATACCTTGGCTAAATAAAGGGCTTATAAGATCAGTCCCATTCATAATAGATCCAAAAAGAATTAAATACTTAAATATAACCAAGGATGTTGTCAAAGATCTCTATGTTGAGGATTACAAAACATTAAAGAAAAAAATAGAAGAAGACATTAAAAATGGAAGAATCTTCCATGTTCATGAATTGGAAGAATCATCATCAAAATGTCCATACTACTAAAAAGAATTTATAGATTCAGTGTGATACCAATCAAAATAACAAGGACATTTTTCCCAGGTATAGAAAAAATGGTGCTGAAATTCATATGGAAACTTAAGAGACCATGAATAGCTAAAGCAATCTTGTACAACAAAAAGAAAGCCAGAAGTAACGCAATATGAGATTTCAAGGCATACTACAGGGAAGTTATAATCAAAATGACCTAGTACTGACAGAAAGCAGACTTGTAGACCAATTGAACAGAATAGAACTCCAGAATTCAATCCATGCATCAACAACAAACTTATCTTTGACAAAGCAGCTAAAATGAATCAGTCAATTCTTGGAGCAAGGACAGTATCTTTAACTAGTGGGGATGGGGGAACCAGATCTCCACATACAGAAGTATAAAACTAGACCCTTACCTTTTTTTTTTTTTTTTTTTTGACAGACAGAGTGGACAGTGAGAGAGAGAGACAGAGAGAAAGGTCTTCCTTTGCCGTTGGTTCACCCTCCAGTGGCCGCCGCGGCCGGCGCGCTGCGGCCGGCGCACCGCGCTGATCCGATGGCAGGAGCCAGGAGCCAGGTGCTTTTCCTGGTCTCCCATGGGGTGCAGGGCCCAAGCACCTGGGCCATCCTCCACTGCACTCCCTGGCCACAGCAGAGGGCTGGCCTGGAAGAGGGGCAACCGGGACAGAATCCGGCACCCCGACCGGGACTAGAACCCGGTGTGCCGGCGCCGCTAGGCGGAGGATTAGCCTAGTGAGCCGCGGCGCCGGCTTAGACCCTTACCTTATACCTTACACAAAAATCCACTCAAAATGGATCAAAATCCTAAATCTATGATCTGATAACATCAATTAGAAAACATTGGGAAAACTCTGAAAGACATTGGTATAGGCAAAGACTTCTTGGAAAAGATCCCAGAAGCACAAGCAATCAAAGCCGAAATTGACAAATGGGATTCCATTAAGCTGAGAAGCTTCTGCACTGAAAGAGAAACACTAAGCAAAGTGAAGAAGCAACCAACAGAATGGAAGAAAATATTTGCAAAGTACACAACTGACAAAGGGTTAACATCCAGAATCTATAAAGAGCTCAAGAAATTCAACAACAACAAAACAAACAATCCAGTTAAGAAATGGGCAAAGAACTTGAACAGGCATTTTTCATGAGAAGAAATTCAAATGGCCAACAGACACTTGTGAAAATATCAAGATCACCAGCCATCAGGGAAATTCAAATTAAAATCAGGGTGCAATTTCACCTCACCCCATTTAGAATGGTTCTCATATAAAAATCAACAAATGGCAAATACTGGCAAGGATGTGGGGAAAAAGGTACCCTAATCAACTCTTGGTGGGAATAAAAACTGGTATAGTCATTATGGAAGATAGTATGGAGATACCTCAGAAATCTGAATATAGATCTACCATATGATCCAATCATCCCACTCTCTGAAATTTACCCAAACCAAAAGAAATCAGTATGTTAAAGAGTTATCTGTACCCTCATGTTCATTGTAGCACAGTTCACAATAGATAAGATATGGAATCAACCCAGATGTCCATCGATTGTTGACTGGATAAAGAAATTATATATACATTGTAGAATACTACTCGGCTGTGGATGGCACCATGGTTCACTTGGCTAATCCTCCACCTGCAGCACCGGCACCCTGGGTTCTAGTCCCAGTTGGGGTGCCAGATTCTGTCCCGGTTGCTCCTCTTCCAGTCCAGCTCTCTGCTGTGGCCCAGGAAGGCAGTGGAAGATGGCCCAAGTGCTTGAGCCCTGCACCCGTATGGGAGACCAGGAGAGTGCCTGGTTCCTGGCTTCGGATTGGTGCAGCATGCTGGCTGTAGCAGCCATTTGGGGGGTGAACCAATGGAAAGGAAGACCTTTCCCTCTCTCTCTCTCTCTCTCTCTCTCTAACTCTGCCTGTCCAAAAAAAAAAATACTACTCAGCTGTAAAAACAACAACAAAAAAATGAAATCCTTTCTTTTGCAACAAGATGAACACAACTGTAAACCATTATACTTTGTGAAATAGCCAGTCCCAAAAAGACAGGTATCATGTTTTCCCTGATCTGAGGTAACTAATAGTTTACCTTAAATGTAATGTATTGGAGTGAAATTGACATTTTGGGATTTGACGAGTGTTTACAGCCCTTGTTTCTTCCATTGAGGAACAGTGTTTTTTTTTTTTTTTCTCTCTTTATATTATTTGTTGAACTCTTTTACTTATTGTGGGATTAACTATATGATCATTAAGTAAACCGAAAATAGACCTTTGTAAAAATTAAGAGTGGGAAATGGAAAGGGAGGAGAAGGAAGGGTTGGAGCATGGGCGTGGCAGAGGGTAGGGGGGAAGTGTCACTATGTTCCTAAATCTGTATATATGAAATGATAAATTAAATAAGACTTAAAAAGAAAGAATGAAAGATAAAGACAGATATTCTATCTGCTGGTTCACTCTCCAGATATCAACAAAAGCCAGGGCTGGGCCAAGCTGAAGCTGGGAGCCAGGAACTCAATCCCATTCTTCAGGTGGGTGGCAAGGACCCATTTACATGAGTCAATCACCACTGCCTTCTAGGGTGCACATTAGCTGGAATCTGACATTGGAAATGGAGCCAGGACTTGAACCCAGGAACTTGCATGTAGAATGCAGGTGTCCTAAGTAGTGTCTTTTTTTTAACTTTTATTTAATGAATATAAATTTCCAAAGTACGACTTATGGATTACAATGGCTTCCCCCCCATACCGTCCCTCCCACCCACAACCCTCCCCTTTCCCACTCCCTCTCCCCTTCCATTCACATCAAGATTCATTTTCGATTATCTTAATATACAGAAGATCAGCTTAGTATACATTAAGTATGGATTTCAACAGTTTGCTCCCACACAGAAACATAAAGTGAAAAATAATAGATGATTTTTTTTAAATGATGATGAAATCAGAGCAGACCTATTGTCATGTTTAATCCCAGTGAGAGTCAAGTTGGGAATTGATAATTTCTTTTTTTTTTTTTTTACAGAGGATCAGTTTAGTATGCATTAAGTAAGGATTTCAACAGTTTGCACCCCCATAGAAACACAAAGTGGAATATATTGTTTGAGTACTCGTTATAGCATTAAATCTCAATGTACAGCACATTAAGGATAGAGATCCTACATGAGGAGTAAGTGCACAGTGACTCCTGTTGTTGACTTTACCAATTGACACTCCTGTCTATGGCATCAGTAATCTCCCTATGCTCCAGTCATGAGTTTCCAAGGCTATGGAAGCTCTCTGAGTTCTCCGACTCTTATCTTGTTTAGACAAGGTCATAGTCAAAGTGGAGGTTCTCTCCTCCCTTCAGAGAAAGGTACCTCCTTCTTTGATGACCTGTTCTTTCCACTGGGATCTCACTCACAGAGATCTTTTGCCAGAGTGTCTTGGCTTTCCATGCCTGAAATACTCTCATGAGCTTTTCAGCCAGATCCGAATGCCTTTAGGGCTGATTCTGAGGCCAGAGTGCTATTTAGGACATCTGCCATTCTATGAGTCTGCTGAGTATCTCACTTCCCATGTTGGATCACTCTCCCCTTTATTTACTCCATCGGTTAGCGTTAGCAGGTACTAGACTTGTCTATGTGCTCCCTTTGACTCCTAGTCCCTCCACCATGACCAACTGTGAACTGAAATTGATCACCTGGAACAGTGAGATGGCATTGGTACATGCCACCTCGATGGGATTGAATTGGAATCCCCTGGTATGCTTCCAACTCCACCACTTGGGGCAAGACAGCCTGAGCATGTCCCAAATTATACATCTCTTCCCTCTCCCATTCCCACTCCCATGTTCAACAGGGATCACATTTCAGTTAATTTTCAACACTTAAGAATAACTGTGCATCAATTACAGAACTAAACCAGTCATATTAAGTAATTTTTTTTTTTTTTACAGGCAGAGTGGACAGTGAGAGAGAGACAGAGAGAAAGGTCTTCCTTTGCCGTTGGTTCACCCTCCAATGGCCACCGCGGCCGGCACACTGCGGCTGGCGCACCGCGCTGATCCAAAGGCAGGAGCCAGGTGCTTCTCCTGGTCTCCCATGGGGTGCAGAGCCCAAGGACTTAGGCCATCCTCCACTGCACTCCCTGGCCACAGCAGAGAGCTGGCCTGGAAGAGGGACAACCGGGACAGAATCCGGCGCCCCGACCGGGACTAGAACCTGGTGTGCCGGCGCCACTAGTTGGAGGATTAGCCTATTGAGCCACAGCGCTGGCCCCTAAGTAGTGTCTTAACTGCTTTCCAAAACACATGCCCCTCTCTCAGTATTTTTTAAAATAAATATTGTATTTATTTATTTGGGAAATAGAGTTACAGACTGATAGAGGGAGAGACAGCAAAAAGGTCTTCCATCCACTGGTTCATTCTCCAAATGGCCACAACAGCTGGAGTTAGGCTGATCCAAAGCCAGGAGACCAGAGCTTTTTCTGGGTCTTCCACCTGGGTGCAGTGGACCAAGCACTTCGGCCGTATTCTACTGCTTTCTCCCAGGCCATAGCAGAAAGCTGGATCAGAAGAGGAGCAGCTGGGACACAAACCAGCACCCGTATGGGATGCCAGCATTGCAGGTGCAAGCTTAGCCTAGTACACCACAGTGCTGCCTACCCTTCCCCCAGTATTCTTCAAAAATATTTACAGTATTGGTTATATTCTGGTTTTGAAGGAATACATATTCGTTACATAGGGTGGGAAAACAGAAAATATTAAGAAAATAAGAACCACTGTTTACAACAAATGTGCAGAGATAAGTTTGTTACAACTTAGTGTATTAGCTTAATTTATGTACATTTACAAAATTGTAACAACATGGTAAATTCAATTTTATTTATTACATTTCCCCCTTAACAACAAGACTATTTCCAGACCCCTCTTTTGGTTTTTATGGCTTCATTTGTATAGAAATCACCATGATTTATTTAACGATTCTACAACTGGCAGATACTTATGTTTTCTCCAATTTTTGAGATAAAAAGAAGTCTACAATAAAATACATCAGCTTAATTAATTATTATTTCCCATGCATTAAATTCATGGGAATAGAGTTAATGGGAGAAGTGCATAACCCCTTCCTTCCTCTCTGTCTCTTTGTCTTCCTCTGTCTCAAGTGGTAGCATTGCTCAGATTCCAGAGTCCTTGTTCTTATCATCACTGGAACTTTGTGTCTTTAGTCAGAAACTTATGGATGCTCTTGGGCACGCCTTAGCTCTTTACTTAGGCAATGACCATCTTTACCTTTTCTTTAAAATCTGTGTCTTCAAATTACAGAAGTGACTCGTTTTGGCAGTGACCAAATACAGAGATGGTAAAGGAAAAACTCAGTCTCTGTTGCTATCCCATCCTCCTCCTCCTCTGCCAATCCCACACTGCCAAGGTAACCAGTGGTGCAAACCCATTCATATCTCCCTATAGGCTTTTATATGCAGAGGTTTTATTTTGTTTTGCTCTTGTGGAAAATTGAATTTTACTATAAGCAATATTTTTCAAATTTCCTGTTCCAATATATCATAAACATTCTTCCAGGCCATTGCACAGAGATCTAATATATTCTTTCTAATGACTGCATAGCACTCACGATATTGCAGATTAGTTGCTATGCTGGGTCAGCAGCTTAGGTGGGGCTTGACTGGATGCTTCTTCTTGGCTTGGTTAGAGCCTCATCTATCTGAATTGACCTTATCTCAGTTGCAGGTCAACTTTACTGATTATGGCAGAGCTTTCTCACTCATCCAGGGCCTCAGCAGGGATGGGTTGACTTGGTTCTGGTTTACGTGATTTCTGGTACTCCAGGAGTCTGGCCTGGGTTTATTCAGTCAGCAAAGTGGAAACTCCAAAAGAGCAGGAATATGTGGGCTCAGATATATCTATATCTGCCACATTCTATTGGTCAGGGGAAAATAGATTTCACTTCTTCATAGAAGAACTTCAAAATCATGTTGCAGAGGGCATGGATATAGGGAGGCACATACAATTGTTACCATCTTTTGCAATCAGCCACATAAAGATGTTCTATTATTTAGCCTATCAGTTTACTACAAATGGGTATTCACATTGTTTGTATTAACTTTCTTAAGGATTTAGGTATATATTACTGCATTAGCACCCAAAAAAGTTACACTACTTTACATCTTCATAAGCGCTGTGTGAGTGTGTATTTTAGCACACTTTCATTGTCTTGGGCAGTCTCTTTCCCCCCACAACACTTGTCAGTTTGTTATACAAAAATGGTGTGTCTTTACTCCTTGCTTATACATTTTGTTAATTATTTGTGATGAGAATTTATTTTCAAATCCTTATTAGCCACTTTTATTTTTTCTTTTGCAAATTGACTCTTATGACACTGTTCATGTTTCTATTGGGGTGTTAAAATTTCTTATTTATTTATAAATGCTCTTTATTTTTTAGAACATAACCAGTTAAGAAGTTAGATTACGCTAGGTCATTTGGCCAGTGATGTCCATTATTAGGATAGCCTGAAGCAGAGCCTTTCCTAACACCCTGATTCCTAGAATAAAACTGCACTCAGTTCATGCTGACAGCAGATTCTGCCAGAACTCTGCCATATCCATTCCTTTCCATGAGGAATTTTCTTGCCCTTCCTGGATAGCATTATGATCAATTTTCTTACTTCTTAAAAGGAGAAGCATACACTTAAATGGGAGAGGTTTAGATTAAGATACAGAACCAAGGTACTTAATCTCTTCATGACATTTTAGGGGCATAGACTAAATTCAATTACTTTATCAAACATTTTCTATAAGCAAATCACAGTGTTAATTGCTGCTGGTGGTGGAAATGTAAACCAGATAAACTTCCTGGCATGGAAAATTTAGTCTAATACAGCTCATGTGTTGCTAAGTTTCATAAGAACTCTAAGAAACCACAGGAGCTCCAAGCATTATCTCTGGATGGAGTAAATATCAGTAATGGAAGTGATTATAGCTAATATGTATTGAGTGATTTCCCTGTGTTAGGCACTGTGATCAATTTGTTTTATACATATTTGTCCTCCTAGGTTAAATACATAAATGTAGATATATTGTAATTAGTTGAGAATTTTTATTTCACAGTTTTACTGTATTCACAGTCTTTTTTTTTTAAATGTCACAGTCTTTTTTTTTTAACTAGTGGGTTTTGAAAATATGTTAATATTGTAGTAGTCATAGTCCTTTTTTCAATTAGTAGATTTTTCAAATCCATTACTATCTGAGAAATTTGGGCTTCACAAAAGAGGTCCCCATGGACAAAAATATTAGAACTCATCCTCTGAAAGATGGGACTTGGGAAGGAAACATCCCTTACTGAGGATCAATTCAAGCTGAGAGGGAGAGAGGGAGAGAGGGGAGAGAGAAGGAATATGAATGAATATGAGAGAGAGAGTGGGAGAGAGAGAAGGGGGTCTCCGGATGAATCCACATTTTGAATACCAGTCTTAATCTCAGTTCTGGCCTGTAACCTGAACCTATCTCATGGTCTTCATTTTTTGAGTCGATTTTGAGTTCTCAGACTTGATGAAAGGAGTAGTGAATCTTTTTTATTTTTTTGAAAAATTTATTTATTTATTTGAAAGGCAGAGTTAGAGAGAGAGAGAGAGAGAGAGAGAGAGAGATTCTATCAGCTGGTTCACTCCCAAATGGCTGCAATGGCCAAAGATGGGCTGATCCAAAACCAGGAGCCAGAAACTTCTTGCAGGTCTCCCAAGAGTGCAGGGGCCCAAGTACTTGGGCCATCTTCTGCTGCTTTCCCAGGCACATTACTTGGGAGCTAGATCAAAAGTGGAGCAGTTGGGTCTCAAACTGGTGCTGTATGAGATGCTGATGCTAGAGTGGCACCTTTACCTGTTATTCCACAGCTCTGTCCCTGGATCCATGAATCTTCATCAAGTCTTCTTTGGAGACTGATTGCTGTTGATCTGTTGCTCATTCAGTTTGTTGTGGACTCTTGTGGGCCCATAGAAAAGGGTTTAGTGACAGCTGGGTAGGAAATAAGAACCTGGCTGAAAGAGAGTGTGATGAGGAAGGAACACATGTAGGCATCTGCTAATCATCCATTCACAGTGAGAAAACATAAAAGGCCTGGTCATCAGCACTATCGTCCGATTTGAATTTCCCTGCTTCCCTCTTTGTGCACCTACAAGCCTTGGACTTAAAACCCAAGGAAACCAACCAATGAGTCCAGGATCCAGGAGCTCCCAGTCCCTTAGTCCTCAGCCATGTCCTGTACACCTCATTCCTGGTGGAGTCAGAGGGTTTAGGAGAAGAGCACAGTGCTCCACACAGGTAAAGATGTGAGGGGAACACGTTGGCCATTACTCATGATCACTATCACACTCTCAGGGTATTGTAGGAGTTGCTTGTTGGGAACATGATAAATAGGAAAGACTTTTGAAGTGTCTTTGATGTAATCATTGAAAACAGAAAAAGTCATTTTCCCCTTTATGCGTTTTCAAGTGCTTGTAAAGTTGAGAAGACACTGAATAAATCTGAAAGTAAGTTGAACACTTGACAGACAGAAGATATTGTTGTCATTTAAAATAAAGATATTGCATTGTGTTTTAAAGTAACTCTGTTAGAGAAGTCTTATTTTTTAAAATTCATTTTTACAATGAAGACTGCCTGGAGCCATGTTCCTGATTTTAGTAGAATCTGCACATTCCTTTTATATTGATTGAATAAATTAGACCTAAATCAGCAATGCTACATTAAGCTGTTTGCTAATTGGTGAGTCATAGGTTGGTGAGTCAGAACAGCCTCCAATGGTAAACACAGTTTTAAACTACAATGAATAATTTTTTTAACAAACATCTAATGAATGAGATTTCTATAAGAAACATCCCTAATTATCAGTCTTCGGAATCATTAAAATAATGTTTTAATTTTTTGCTCTGTTGAGTTAACAGAGGCAAACAGCAAACTTTATCATCAGAACATAGAGTATGGAGTTAGCTTACATTTTATGTTAACAGCATATGACTGTGAGGTTACTTCAGAAAGTTTGTGGAAAATGTAATTCAATGATTTTTGTGCCCCAAATCTTTAAATCCATGCATAATTTTTTCATAATATGCATCTCTGTGAACCTTTTGACGTACTCTCATATTCATTAATTGCTTCTTTTATATACTCACATGCAAATAATAGCATTAACTTAACAGTATCTATGTACCAGGCATTGTTGTATGTGCATATAAATGTTACCTCACATTGTCCTCTCTAGCAACCCAATGGACTAGCTATTTAGTAATTTGGTTTTAAAATGTATTTGAAAGGCAGAATGAGGAGAGAGCAAAATGCCTGAAACAGCTGGAGCTGGGTCAGGGTTGAACCTGGGAGCTGGGAATTCAATCCAGGGTTCCCAATAGGTGGCAGGGATTCAACTACTATATCCTCCCAGTATGTGCATTGGCAGGAATCTAGAATGAGAAGCAGAGCCAAGACTCCAGTCCAGGCACTCCAATATGGATACAGGCATCCAAAGTGTCTTTTAAACCTATGCCAAACACCTGCTCCTTGATTTTTTTAAAAGATCAGAATATGGAGAAGTTGAGTTATTTGTTCAAGTTTACAGAGCTAAAATGTGAAGAATTTGAATTTAGACAGTCTGGCCCAAGAGACTGCTTTTTACCTGTGTCCTATACTGTTATTTACTTTTACATAATTGTTAATCCTGGGCTCAATTAAAACTTAAAATTAAAAATTAAAACTTCCTAAAACTTCTCTCAAGTTTCTTTTAAAAAGAAATTATAGTATTTAGTTTTAACTTTTAATCAGAGATGAACTAAAGAAATTTTGGGCTCATAAAAACTCATTTCCATGAAGAACTGTTAGGAAAAGGCACACATCTGTTCACTAAGCCATTATTTCAAAACTTCTAGAATATATGCAGACTAGATCTTTTCAACACTTCACCGAGACATAACTCAATGTGATGAGATCAACAAACAACTTGCATTTTAGGGAGGCCACAATGGAGACTTCAAAAAGAGACTCACTCTTACCATTGAGCCATTCTGACTTGTGCATGCTGACAATTGGTGATTGATGGTCCCCTGTGTGCGTGGGCCGATTCAACCCGAGTCAGCACAGATGGGGACACTCAGTGTGGAGAATGGGGTGTCCATTGTCTTCTGAAGCACTCCAGTTTGGGGTTAGATTTATGTTTTTTTTTTTTTTTTAATTGGCAGCGGTGACTCCTGTGAGGTTTCTAAGACAGTGGATAAAGAGTGTTTGTTAGGTTTTGAAAGTCAGTTGTTCAGAAATTCCAAAACATATGCTGGTCAATGGGTTTGCTGTCAAAACAGAAATGATTGATAGAATGGAGGGCATTTCTTCTTAGTGCAGCATGCAGTCTAACTCCTTTGAGTGCCCTTAAGGGAGACCAATTTGCAAAGCTGGTATTTACTATTTCATCTGACTTAGTTGTGGCATTTACATAGTAATGTTTTCAGTTTAACTTGGGAACGTTATTTTAAATCCCATACATGCTGCATATAAAAGTGTCCAAATGAATTATCTTATGTGTTTACTGTTACTCAGTGTTTGTTTATGTGCCTATTTGAAACTGCTGTTTGCCCATGGCTGCCTTTGTAGTAATATACTGTCAACAGGGCCCCTAACAGGGAATGTGATATTTCTCTCATGCCTCTAGTAACAAACTCCCATATTTGAGGGTCATACCATATTCTGTATTTAGTCAGATGATTTCTTTTACCAAGCATCCAGGTTAGTGCTTCTCAGTTGTGGTATTGTGGTCTCCTGGTCCTTGAAAGAGCACATAACCCTGGGTAGGCCTGAGGGGTTATGTCAGACATGAAAAACCATTTGCCATTTGTGTAGGAGCAGAAGGATTGAAGGCAGCTGATCTGGTGAATAGAGATGCAGTGGGTAAACATTTTGTAGTTTGCTCAGACATGCAAACCAGGGCAGCTACATTTTCTAAGAAAAGTTAATTTCTAACTCCAGGGACCATTTTTACTCAGCATCAGAAAAGTTACTGAAAAAAAAAATGAGCGGTTTTCTCAGTGAAATCCTGATTTTTCTTAGGCAATTCAGGATTTTCTTCACCAGTTCAAGCTCGCTCCCCCGCCCGTGGGATGACCCATGGCTTCTGGAGGACTGGGTTTTGTTTGGGTGCACTTGACCTATCCTTGCGTCTGTTGGGATCCAGTGCTTTGGGTCTGGCTTGGGACTTTACAGCTTCTACACGTCCAGGTGTGTGAGTTCCTGTAGGTGTCCTTTTCCCATGATCCTGAGACCCTTCCAGATGCACAGAGACTCTAGCAGTAATTCCCACACTTCTTGGTGTATTTGAAAACTCAGCTCCTTAGACATCAGTTTGGGCTCTCTGAACCTATTGGCACTACTGCAGAGCTATTGTGCCCTGGCTGAAACTGGCGAAGTGTTGTCAGCCAGGCTTTCTGAGAGGTGTTGGTCCTGAGTCTGCTCTACTCTAGGGTTTCCAAAGGCCTATTTGGGGGCTGCATTATTGCTGCCCCAACCCCATGATAGGAGGGAAGAAGAGGCATGGCACAGAGATCTTCAGCAAGGTCTTATTCTCTTGCTTTTTGTTTCTGTCCCCTCCAAGAAAATTCTCACAGACCAGGAAATTTGCATTAAATCTAAGGCTGCATAATTGGTCTTTGTATCAACCTGTATTCTAAGAGAATTTCAAAAAGGCAAAATTTTAAAACTCGGTAGTCAAGCCAAACTCAAAATCATTTTCTCTCATTGTGTTGTCTTTAGAAAAAATTTCCAGATTTTATTTTGAATCTTGGGAGTAAAGAAATATTTATTCCCCCAATTCAGTCTTTTTTCCTTTGCATGCACTATGACTTCCCTTCATCCTTACAGTAAGTCAGGGCTTCGCTAGCTACTGTGTAATATGAGAAGCATCATATGTCAGAAATTAAAAATACATTTTCATATAAAGTGGTTACTTTGCCACAAATATGATTATGATTGGGGGATTGGATAACCAGCCTACCGGTACCCTTTTATAGGATCAAAGAGAAATTTTAGTGATTGCCTCCTGAGAAGACATATAAGGTATTGTTTAAGAAGTTGACCTGCGGAGTCCGATCGTTTGGATCCAAATCCTGGAGTTATGTGACCTAGAGAAAGGTATCTGACCTTCTTATTACTCAGTTTTTATGAACTAGGCTAATAACCAGGGCTGCTATGAGAATTAAATTAGTTAATGTACAGCAACTCAAAACAAACAAAAAGGCCAGTAGTAAGCACTTACTACATACTAATTAGTATTGTTATTTTTAGGTGTTTCCAGCCAATGTGCTAAAAATATTCTAGAGTAATTATCTCATATACATGCGTCCTCCTAACAACACATACAGTAATCAAAACTTAGACATTTGGTTACCTCTCCAGTGTTTGGCCCGTGAGCTCTACTTTTGACTCTGGTTCCAGCTTTTTGTTTTTAAAGATGTGTTTATTTACTTGAGAGGCATAGTTACAGAGAGAGGGAGAGACTGAGAAAAAATCTTTCAACCATTGGTTCACTCCCCAAGTGGCTGCAATGGCCAGAGCTGGGCCAATCTGAAGCCAGGGGCCAGGAGCTTCTTCTGGGTCTCCCACGCGAGTGCAGGGGCCCAAGCATTTGAGCCATCTTCTACTGCTTTCCCAGGCCATAGCAGAGAGCTGGATCAGAAGAGGAACAGCTGGTAAAGGAACCAGCACCCATATGGGATGCCAGTGCCACAGCAACAGCACTTCCAGCTGTCTTGATGACAGATTAGTTGTTTAGACATCACAGACAAAATTTCTTTAATGTATGTAGAATTTCTCGATATAAAATATAGTTACCTGGATTTAACCAAACTGTGAACTTAGGGTACTGTCTTCAGAATTCCATGTCTACCAAGTACAAGGAGTTAGGACCCAGCTACGAAGAGGAAGAGTCCATGTGAGAGCACCTTGTACTGGCACCAATTGCAAGTTTGGATATTCCCTCAAGTCACTCTCATGTTCAGTGATTCACTTGAAAGAATCATAGAACTGTGTTCATGGCTATTACAGGAAACAGATACTTTAAAATGAACTGAAGGAAGAGACCCATAGGAAAGTCTGTGAGGGTTCTAAGCTGCTCCATGAGTCCAGGCACCAAGAGCAGTCGGTTCCCAGAGGGCAAAGAATGGAGGTCAATTGAAAGGGAATCTCTGTGGTAAAAAAGAAATTAATAATTATTTGATGTGCTTGAAACAGGTTGGAAAAATCATTAATAAATGCTTTTCAGAATATGTTGAAGAACTTAGAAAAAATAGAACATTGACATAAAGCAAATAAATAAATGATGTGATTGTTAATTTTAAAAAGCTGTGCAGATGGGAAATATAATACTTATTTTGGCTAGGCAGTAATAATATTTACTTGGTCACAAGTATCTATGCACTAACTAATGATTTAATTCTAGATTGTGATGGAACAAAGTTGGGAAGGTGAGAGTATTGAAGTGGTGCCATTGAAAAAAGTCAATATGTAAAGTCCAATGCTGAAAAATCAAGAGTATAAACATGTTATTCAGAAATTATAAAATGGGGTTGGATATAAAAGTTGTTGTAGAGCATGCTGTTCTTTTTTTTTTTTTCGGGGAATGATCAAGAGGGAACAGCCCTCTAACACCACTGGCTTTTGAGGTTTTCTCAGGTAGTATGTCAATTTAAAAAAATCTGACTTTAAGAAGAAAGGACTTAGGTATAATTTAATATATAATATAATATAATTTAATATATAATTTAATATAATTTTGTTGAGTAACAACAATAGTGAGAACAATAATACTGCTATTTCAACATAAAAATTTCCTTGGTTTTGAGAAATAACATAAAAATCCTTAGGTATATAGAACTAGAAAAGCAATGATTTAGATATACTGAGTTTGATATTTTGTTTCATGAATTTCCACAAATGTAAGTTTCTAATAGGGACTCTCCATGTGAGAAACTTAGAAACTATTTTTCCAAGAAGACATTGAATTTCTGTAGAACCAGCCCTTGCCAATCTTACATCTCCATACAACAAACACCATAGTCATCCTTCTACTGTGTTTCCTTGAGCCACTGCTTTTCTTTTTTTAATTTTTTTTATTTATTTTTTTGACAGGCA
Organism: Oryctolagus cuniculus; assembly: GCF_964237555.1. Classification (NCBI taxonomy): domain Eukaryota; kingdom Metazoa; phylum Chordata; class Mammalia; order Lagomorpha; family Leporidae; genus Oryctolagus; species Oryctolagus cuniculus. Next base: position 52,670,577 of record NC_091443.1, read on the forward strand.
GAGTGGACAGTGAGAGAGAGAGACAGAGAGAAAGGTCTTCCTTTGCCGTTGGTTCACCCTCCAATGGCCGTCGCCGCCGGCGTGCTGCGGCCTGCGCACCGCGCTGATCCGATGGCACTGATCCGATGGCAGGAGCCAGGTACTTATCCTGGTCTCCCAGGGGGTGCAGGGCCCAAGTAATTGCACTCCCTGGCCACAGCAGAGAGCTGGCCTGGAAGAGGAGCAACCGGGACAGAATCCGGCGCCCTGACCGGGACTAGAACCCGGTGTGCCGGCGCCGCAAGGCGGAGGATTAGCCTACTGAGCCGCGGCGCCAGCCGAGCCACTGCTTTTCTTAAAAGGCCAACAGTTCAGCGTCATTAGGAAAGAATTTGGAAACTAAAATTATTATTAGGTGTTTATTAATTATATTGCACTTACTTCTCTAAAGAGTCGAGGTTAGCAACTCATAGTGCATTTAAGCCTGATGCTAACACCTGATTTCCCTAGTAGAAGACAATATGCCAGGAACTGTGTTAGATACTTTGTGAATATTGCTTCATGTACCTCCACAATCACAGTTTGGCACTATGATTCACACTGTTTTCTTTTAGTGGTCGATGAACCAGAAGACACAGGAAAATGAAGTAGCTTGGTCAGGAGAATACAATTAATAAGTGACAGCACCAGGCTTTCTATGCTCATGTATCTCGGCCATTTGACCCAGAGTCTGTATTTTAATTAAAATGTGAAAATCATGTATTGCTAGTTACTGTATTTGGGTCGGTGCTGATGTTATAGAGAATATAGGTGCTCTGAATGGGGTGAATATTATATTTTAAAAATGGAAAACACTTCTTCTCTCCGAGGTTATCAACAAAAAGTCTGAAAAGACAAGAATGAGAAATGGGGCCTCAAATTTTGAGTTTGGGTGTGGGCTGCAGGTGCTTGGGAAGCACTGTGCCCCACAGCACAGAGGTAGGTGGCAGAGTCTCTGAGCTGAGAGGCGGTGATGTGCAGAGAGCTCTGACTTTCCTTCGTGTTTATTGTGGCGCTCATTCTTCCATTCTTCTTCATCTCCAAGCTCAGGATAAACAAGGAGACAATGCCTCCTCCAGGAGTCTGTTGCAACCAGTGCAAAGTAGTCATTCCTGTGGAGTAGCTGCAGTCAATGGTGAGGAATTCTCCTTCTCGTGCACTCAGATACTGAGGGCTCTGCTTCACTTTACTTTTGCCATGTAAACCTGTTCTCAAAGACATTGTCAACACATAATATCACTGTTATTGAAGTGTTTCTATACATTCCTTTACACAGTTGTTAGAGGACACTCCGGATTAACCTTCCCCCCACCCTGCCCCGACCCAACACACAATTTAGACTTTTGAAAAAATCACACTGTCTTCCTATTCCTCTGTCCAGAAACCCCACAACTTACAGCTTAGCTGAAGCCACAGAATAGCCAACAGCACTTGCTGGCTCTTCATCATTATTACTGAAGCTGAAGCTCACCTCTATTTCTGTTACAGGACTTTGGAACATAGGGTGGTTATTCAAAAAAGTGTTCTATTACTAGAACTTCTCTACATTTACTTTAAATAGCAAAGGGGATCCCCGGTTCATCAGAGACAGCCAAAATGTACTTGTGTGCATTTTGTGCTATTAATAGAGTTACTTGCAAAGGGAATCATACATGATTTTAAAAATATAATGCCCACATTGCCACCTTGTGGCAAGATATGCAGCCATACATCATGGAGGTCAAATATTCTGCTGAAAAAAGCAAGAGAGATAGAGAACCAAACTTAGCATCACCTACCTAGGCTTCCCAAGAATGGGGAAAAGGTGGCTGAATGGAAGACTGATGATTGGCTTTAGTCAGCTGTGCTAGATCAAGTAGAGTAGCAGTACTTCACACAATTATCTTTTGAAAACTCAAGGACAGTTTTGATTTCTTTTTCTTTTTTAATGATTTCCCAACTGTCTTTTTTTTAAAAAAGTTTATTTATTTTCTTTGAAATTCTGAGTTATGGAGAGGTAGAGGTAGGGGTAGGGGTAGGGGTAGGGGTAGGGGTAGAGGGTTGAGGGTGAGGGTCGAGGTCGAGGGAGAGAGAGCTCTTCTATCTGCTGGTTCAACCCCCAACTCCCCAAATGGCTACAATGGCCAGGGCTGGGCCAGGCTGAAGCCAGAAGCCAGGAACTTTATCTGATTCTCCCACATAGGTGCAGGAGCCCAGGGACTTGGGCCACCTTCTGCTGCCTTCCGAGGTGCTTTAGCAGGGCGCTGGATAGGAAGTAGAGCAGCTAGGATTCGAACTGGCACCCATATGGAATGCTACTGCTGCAGGTGGATGCTTAACCTACTATGCCACAGTGCTGGCCTCTGGTTTCTTTTTAAAAGATGTCCTTACAAATATCCCTGTTTTCCTCATATGACATACTTGCTTCTCCAAATGATATTATTACAGACTCCTTTTCTGATCCCAATATTGAGGGTCACAAAAAAATGAAACCCCGTCTTTTGCAACAAAATAGATGCAACTGGAAAACATTATACTTAGTGAAATAAGCCAGTCCCCAAAAGACAAATACGGTCTGTTCTCCCTGATCTGTGGTAACTAATAGAGTACTTAAAAGGTAATCTATAGAAGTAATATTGATATTTTGAGATGCAATGATTGTTTACAGCCCTTGTCTCGACTGTTGAGGAAAAGTTCTTGTTTTTTTCTTTCATACTACTTTTGAACTCTTTGCTTAGTGTAGGGTTAATCTTCTGTTTATAAAGTTAATTGAAGATAGATCTTTGTAAAAAATAAGAATAGGAATAGGAGAGGAAAGAGGAAGAAAGATGGGAGTGCAGGCGAGAGGGAGGGATGAGTGGGAAGAATCACTATGTTCCTAAATTTGTATATATGAAATACATGAAGTTTGTATACCTTAAATAAAACATTTCTAGGTTATTTGAGACTCACTTGAGTTTGTCCATGTATATTTAATTTTTTAAAGATTTATTTATTTACTTGAGAGGCAGAGTTACAGAGAGAGGCAGAGACAGAGAATAAGGTCTTCTATCTGCTGGTTCACTCTCCAAATGGCCGCAATAGCCAGAGCTGGCCTGATCTGAAGCCAGGAGCCAGGAGCTTTTTCCAGGCCTCCCACATGGGTGCAGGGACCCAAGCACTTGGGTCATCTTCTACCGCTTTCCCAGGCCATCAGCAGAGAGCTGGATTGGAAGTGGAGCAGCTGGGACTTGAACCGGTGCCCATATGGGATGCCGGCGCCACAGATGGGTGCTTAACCTACTATGCTACAGCGCTAGCCCCTTAAATATGTTTTGAAATGTTGTCCTGTTAGGGTATTACTTTTTTATTTTATTTATTTAAAAGGTAGAGTGACAGAGTGAGGGGGCGGGTGATAGTGAGAGAAAGAGATCTTTGTTCCACTGGTTTGCTCTCTAAATGGACACAATAGCCAGAGCTAGGCTAGGTTGAAACCAGGAATCTAGATCTCCATCTGGGTCTTCCATGTGGGTGGCATGAGCCCAAGTACTTGGGCCATCTTCCATTGCTGACCTGGAAACAGAGGCGGGAGCTGGATGGAAAGCAGAGGAGCAAGGTTCTCCAGTATGGGATCCCAGTCTGGCAGGTGGCATCCTAACCCACTGCTCCACAATGCCAGCCCCAGAGCATCACTTTGCTTACCACCCATGCGTGACTGTTACCTGTGATTCAGTGGTTCTGTCACCCTGGTTAATGTGAAGTTTAAGACAAAAGACAGGATAGAAAAGACTTTGATTATAGAAAAGACAGCAGGGTAAAGTAGGATTTTAGCTCACCTGCACAGCGGACAGGGAGGTCTGAAGTAAGGTGGCAGCTCCCAGTCCCCCCTCCCTGCAGGTGTGGGAAGTTGTTCTTTTATGCTCTTTGCCTGGGAAAGGTCTGTGTCTTCTTTAGGATCCTCACGTCCACTGTGATAAAGTGGGCCTGGATGAGCACAAGCCCCCTTGACAGGCGTTTATCGGAGTCAACAATGTACATTGTAAGGTCTTATCAGCCCCTTTCCCTGGCAAGGAACTGTAAAAGTCAGAGTTGAGCCTGCAGAATCTCAGGAAATGAAATACCACAGCGTTATCCTCAAGGTCATTTTGCTTGTGCCCAATTTTACCAGGTGTGGAGTTAACCACTTAGATTCCAACAGTCTAGCAAGTCCTAACAGTTAATTATCTGGCACTTGTGTGAATGTTCCACTTTGGAGATTCTCCCATAGCTTGTGCACCAGAGGGGCCTGAAGGATGAATCTAGAAGTCATGTTTGCATCCTCTGACCTCCTTTTCCCTGGCTGTACTTCATTGGATCTAGACAGATACCAGGCTCATTAATTTGGGCGAGGGTGGAGAAACAGAAGTTAGGCAGCATTTGTCACTAGAACTACAGAACCCTACGGGGTTGAAACCAGTCATCCCTTTTCAAATAAAAGCTGGGTTATTGCGGACTAGATTTTGACAGGCTTACGGTAGAATGTGGCCTCCCAAGAGGAGAAGTGATTATACATTCAGAGAGAAGTAGGCTCAGAAAGAATAGCCAGTTGATGGTTTTCTTTTTTCCTTTGAGGCCCGGCTGTATTTTTCACAAATGGATTTTATAAGACTCTTCAATATCTTTTCAGAAAAATCTTTTTCTCTGGCTGGTTTGAGCGGTTGCACACAAAAATAATGCCATAAGTTCAGGGTCCCTTGTTCCATATATTGCAATTGATTTCTATAAGACTATTACAGATATATTATATCTTCTCACTAAATTTCATTTTGGCAGTTTCAATCCATTTTTCAGTTTTGTTGAGCTGATTTTAAATCTTTATGACATAGATTATTTGTATTATTAGATGCCAGTATCAGCATGGTGCTGTTCACACATTTGATGGGCAGACCTTATGTGAATTCTTATAAGATGAATGTAGACAGGTCAAGATGAAGGATAAAATCCTGTGTCACAGCAGACATCATGGGCATGGATATGTGGCACTGAGAGTTAAGTTAAGCTGCTGCTTGGGGTGACTATGTCCCATATCAGAGTGCCAGTTATAGCCCCTACTCCTCTATTGCTGATCCAGCTTTCTTTTAGTGTATCTGGGAGATCATGCATGATGGCCCAAGTGCTTGGGTCCCTGCCACCCCCATGGGAGACTCAGCTGGAGTTCCTGACTCCTGGCTTCAGGTTGGCCTAGCTCTGGCTGTTGCAAGCCTTTGGAAACAAGCATTGGGAAAATTGTTCTATTTATCATCTATATCTATCTACCCACCTCTCTTTCTCCCTCCCTCCTTATTTCCCTCTCTTTCTGCCATGCTGCCTTTCAAATAAAAAATAAAAATAGATAAATCTTTTAAAAAACAATGGATACTTTTTAAAAATTGAGTCTATATGGCTGTTATTGCTGCTGAAGGTTCCTCAGCGGTAGCATTATGCAAAATGACAAAGTGAAAAGAGAATATAGGTTGGAGCCAACTGCACTTAAGTTTGAGTTTTGGTCTGCCACTAGATATTGAGTGTTTTTTCTTTCTTTCTTTCTTTCTTTCTTTCTTTCTTTCTTTCTTTCTTTCTTTCTTTCTTTCTTTTGGACAGTCAGAGTTAGACAGTAAGAGAGAGAAAGACAGAGAGAAAGGTCTTCCTGTCCGTTGGTTCACCCCCCAAATGGCCACTATGGCCGTTGCGCTGCGGCCGGCGCATTGCACCTATCCGAAGCCAGGAGCCAGGTGTTTCTTCCGGTCTCCCATGCCGGTGCAGGGCCCAAGGACCTGGGCCATCCTCCACTGCACTCCCGGGCCACAGCAGAGAGCTGGCCTGGAAGAGGGGCAACCGGGACAGAATCCGGCACCCCGACTGGGACTAGAACCTGGTATGCCGGCGCCGCAAGGCGGAGGATTAGCCAAGTGAGCCATGGCGCTGGCCAGATACTGAGTTTTTTTTTTTTTTTTCACTTAATATTTTATTATTATTTTTGAGACCATATATTTTAATTTAATTGTAGTAAAAGGCTTAATGTTCCACTAAATAAAGAGTTCAACAAATAAAAAGTAAAATAGATAAGAAAAATAGGCAGGGGCTCTAAACAAAAATCAAATGAAAAGATATTCAACTTAACTCATGTATAGTAAATTTTCAAGTAGTGACAAAATCATTAAAACTATAGCAATATATAATTCTTAACAGTTTGACAAAGATTTAAAACAAGGTTTGACTAAACAATGCATTTCTCCAAAACTGATATATGTATAGGCATTCCTGTTTTTTTTCTTTTTTCTTTTAAAATTTACTTGACAGGTAGAGTTATAGACAGAGAGAGAGAGAGAGAGAGAGAGAGAGAAAGAGAAAGGTCTTCCTTCCATTGGTTCATTCCCCAAATGGCCGCTACAACTGGCACTGCACCGATCTGAAGCCAGGAGCCAGGTGCTTCTTCCTGGTCTCCTATGCGGGTGCAGGGGCCCAAGCACTTGGGCCATCCTCCACTGGACTGGAAGAGGAGCAACTGGGACTAGAATCTGGCGCTCATATGGGATGCCGGCACTGCAGGCAGAGGATTAACCAAGTGAGCCACGGCACCGGCCCCTGTATTTTTATTTTTTAAAGTTTTAGTTCCCACATTTAAAGGAGAACATGCACTATTTGTCTTTCTGTATCTGGCTTATTTCACTCAAATGGATGCCCTCCAGTTCCAACCATTTTTTATGCAAATGGTGGAATTTCATTTTTTATAGCTGAATATTTCATTGTGTGTATGTAATATATATAACATATAATATGGATATATATTATATAATATATGTATATAGACACACACACCATATTTTCTCTGTCATCTGCTGATGGACGCCTTAGTTGATTCTATATTTTGGATATTTTGAACAGTGCTGCAATAAATATGGTGGTACAGGTATCTCTTTGATACAATATGTTTATGTCCTTTGGATATATATTCAGTAGTGGGATTGCTGGATCATATGGCAAGTCTATTTCCAGATTTTAAAGAAATCTCCATATTATTTTCCACAGTGTCTACACCAACAGTGTAGATACTGAGTTTTGAGAAGTTACCACAACTCTCCAGTCCACAGCGTCCTTATCTATAAAATGGGAATGACAATATCTAAATTGTGGTTTTGTGATGAGGATTACAGATAGCATTAGGAGTTAACAGACTACAGTGGCTAAGAGCACAGGCTTTGGGTTAGTCTACCTGTGTTAGTACACCAGTTCTCGACTCTCTAACTCTGTTGTGTTGTCGGGCAAGCTGTACTTCACTTTCCTTATCTTTGTACCTAATCATTGCACCTGGTTCATAAGGTTCTAGTGAAGATTAAGTGAATTAAGGTGTAAGAAGCACTTGGAATAATACTTAATATTTATTAAGCACTTGATAAATGTTAGCCACTATTATAAATAGCATGATAGGGTCCCTGATAAATGCATCACTTGACAAATGACGCAACATATTATTACTTCAAATTTTCCTAATGATAAAGGAAAAACAAAAAATTTCTAGTGTCTTACAAATGTCTGAGACTACTTAGGTACAGGGAAGTGCATTGAATTTAGCATCCTTGTTTAAAAACATCTTGAGAGAACTCTTTCCTGCTCATACACATCATTCCATTATTTTCTAAGGGCTCACAGGTTTTCTGTTAACAATCTTTTGTAGAACTTTGCTGAGTACCAATTCATCTATTCTGTATTCATGAGTTTGAGATTTCCCTAATTCCCTATAGGTTTTCATTTTTCTTTTCTTTTTAATTAACATTTAAAAGTTTCACATATTTATTCCCCATAGGTTCTCAAAGATTTTATTCAAAGTCTCTTGAGTCATATCTGCAAACTCTTTTATATTTTTGGAATTAATTTAAATGATACAGAAGACTTGATCATTTTGAAAGCACCCAAGGTCTCTCTTAGTGTCCTGTTTTTTGGTCATAATTTTCCAGTTGTTCATTTTTTTCTTTTCCAGTAGGAAAATTATTCTTTTTCATGAAGAAAAGAGGATAAAACCAGGAGCTGAGAGGCTCTACCTGTTCTCTGCCAACGTTATTTTATTTTCCTTGATTTGTACCTAGACTCACTTTTTTCCCTCCAAACTGTTCTAAAATGCTCTTATGATGATCTTCACGTTTTCTTTAAGCTTTAACTTTGTTCTTTCACTTTGTTAACTTCCCATGCTGTCCTCAAGGCTCTTGCTGTCTTTGCGGTTTCCCTTTGTCTGTGTGCCAGTCAACATTTTTTTTTTTTTATTTGACAGGTAGAGTTATACACAGAGAGAGACAGGTCTTCCTTCTGTTGGTTCACTCCCCAAATGGCCACTACGACTGGCGCTGCACCGATCCAAAGCCAGGAGCCAGGAGCTTCTTCTGGGTCTCCCACATGGGTGCAGGGGCCCAAGGACTCGGGCCATCCTCCACTGCCTTCCTGGGCCACAGCAGAGAGCTGGACTGGAAAAGGAGCAACTGGGACTAGAACCTGGCGCCCATATGGGTTGCGGCGCCGCAGGTGGAGGATTAACCAAGCGAGCCACGGCGCTGGCCCCCAAACAGTCAACACTTTTATCATTTTAGTTAGAACCTGACTTAGCATACCTCCTGACACTGCTTTATGCTACATGAGATGACTCCATCTTTCATATTCTTATTGGAATTGTTTGCAATGGTAAAGGAAAAATTTGAGTTTTTTTTAATTAAAGAACTGCTCATTCTATTAACTATAATGTTTTAAAGTGTATAATTCAGTAGAGTTTAGTGCATTAACAATGTTGAGCAGCTGTCTCCACTATCTAGTTTCAGAACATTTTCATTATTCCTCAAAGAAACTCCATACTTACTAAGCAGTTCCCTCTCATTGTCCCATTCTCTCAGGTCCTTGTCATCACCTCTTTGCTTCCTGAATTCTGGAATAACACAGTAGACGCATTTTGCATCTGGCCTTCCAAGGCTGATCCACATTGTAACATATGTTACAATACAGCTGAATACTATTTCATTTTGTGGATATACTGCATTTATTTATCTATTTGGGTTATTTCCATTTTTTTGGCTAATATGAATGATGCCATTATGAAGACACATGTACAAATTACTATGTGGACATATGTTTCTTGAATAGATACATAAGTGTATAATAGGTATTTGCAGAAGTTACTTCTGATTCCATAGTCAGTGGCTCCAGACTAGGGGTGCCTATTTGGGAAGTGGTCTGGGGAAGTCCTTGGAGTAACAAGAAGAGATGCGAAGAAATTCTGTGATCGTGTGTGTGTGTGTGTGTGTGTGTGAGAGAGAGAGAGAGAGAGAGAGAGAGAGAGAGAGAGACCTTCACTATTTTGATAGATGGAAGAATGAATCACATTGTTGTTTTGTGTGTTTCTTTGATTGCTAAGATTGCTAAGGAATTTGTATGCTTCTTTATAAATCAAATGGTTATTTGTACTACATTTTATGAATCACTCATTTTTATAGAGATATTAAGGTTTTGTCATTGGTTTATAAGACATTTTAATTAGAAGAGTATTAGAAAAATCACATAGTAAATAACTGATGGCAAAGAACATTCGTTTACTAAGCTTTGGTCAGTGATTGATCCACAATTAGAATATAATTTGTTCCCAGACAGATATGGACAAGGTTTTGAGGAATCTTTCCCTTGCCCATGTTTTAGATGCCCTCTCACAATTCTTCTTAGCCCTGGGGCAGCAAATCAAAAAGTTTACCCATGTCCCTGCATATCCTCCCACACTGTAGGGTGCAGTCTGGAGAGGAGAAAGACTGCTCACACCCAGCCCTTGCCCTTGAGATCTGCACTCAGTAACTCACTGTTTCATTAGGAACTCAAAAGTATACAGTTGGGCCTAGTACTTGCACAGGGGTTTTCTGAAATTGCATAGAGGTTTTACTCCTAATCCACTGGGCCTGAAACTCATGGATCTTTCTCTTCATTTGTTCTAATTTCTCAGAGAGAAGGGAGTTTTAATATCTTTTAATACTTTAATGTTGGACATCTCAAAAGAGGAAATTTCCTACTCTTTTTGTATGTGCAGTTCAGTGTCATGAAAGTCCATTAAGAGAGTCATATGGCCATCTGGGTCACTAAGTCTATAATATTTTTCCCTAGAAAATCAAGCCTTCGGCCGGCGCTGTGGCTCAATAGATTAGCCTATTGAGTTCCAGTCCAGCTCTCTGCTGTGGCCCAGGAAGGCAGTGGAGGATGGCCCAAGTGCTTGGGCCCTGCACCTGCATGGGAGACCAGGAAGAAGCACCTGGCTCCTGGCTTTGGATTGGCGCAGCGCTGGCCGTGGCGGCCATCTGGGGAGTGAACCAACAGAGGGAAGACCTCTCTCTTTCTCTTTCTAAAAATAAAATTAAAAAAAGAGGGAAACTCTGGTTTGCGGGACATGCATTGCCGTTTTTGTGTCCAGTTAAATCAGTAGAGAGTAGTAATGAAGGTAATGAGCTCCGGCGTTTACTGAGTGCTGGGTATTGAATCACAAGCTTTTCACCCATGAATTCCCATGACTATAAAATGCAGGTGCTAATATTATCATTCACATTTCACAGATGAAGGAACTAATGATTAGAGTTGCTAAATAAACTGTCCAAGATCACATAGTTCTCAAAAATGGGGAAACTCAGATTCAACACTATGTTTGTCACTCCATTCTCTGAGTCCACAGACCCTGTCTGTCTGTTCACAGCTTATTTGCAGCTATTTGCTAGACTCCAAAGACTTTGAATAATAGTTCTACATTTGTTGAATCAATTAACTAATGAGCCAATGACGTCCTACCATGCATTGCTTAACAACAAGGATATATTCTGAGATATACATCTAGGCCTGGTTTTGCATTGTGGGAACACCACATAGTACTTACACAAACGTAGATAATACAGATATTTGACATGGCCTCTCTATGTGATGGATCCTGTGAACATGTGAAATATGAGGTGGTTGCTCCTCTTCTAGTCCAGCTCTCTGCTGTGGCCCAGAAGTGCAGTGGAGGATGGCCTAAGTGCTTGGGCCCCTGCACCTGCGGGGGAGACCAGGAAGAAGCACATGGCTCCTGGCTTTGGATCAGCGCAGCACCGGCTATAGTGGCCATTTGGGGAGTAAACCAACAGAAGGAAGACCTGTCTCTCTCTCTCTGTCTATAACTCTACCTGTCAAATAAATAAAAAATCTCTTGGTAAAACTCAGTCCCTTATTTGGCTTGATGAAATCCCTTCATGTGTATGTTTTCCTCTGCAGATAGATCTCTCCTAGCACCTGGGTCTCAGCCACTGCTGAGTTCGTGACTAAAGAGTTTATATTCATCTGCAGGTGCCAAGAGACAGGGCATTTCAGCTGCTCAAAGGTAGGTGGAGGTTAATTTGCCTCCATATTTTTTTTTTTATTATTTGACAGATAGAGTTAGACAGTGTGAGAGAGAGAAAAAAAGATCTTCCTTCCGTTGGTTCACCCCCGAAATAGCCGCTACAGCTGGAACTATGCCAATCTGAAGCCAGGAGCCAGGTGCTTCCTCCTGGTCTCCTATGTGAGTTCAGGGGCCCAAGCACTTGGGCCATCCTCCACTGCCTTCCCGGGCCACGCAGAGAGCTGGACTGGAAGAAGAGCAACTGTGTCTCACTTGGTTAATCTTCTGTCTGCAGTACCGGCATCCCATATGGGTGCTGAGTTCTAGTCCCGGTTGCTGCCTCCATTTTTTATGCCACCTGGGTGAACTATGTGTATTGTCAAGTCAATGCAAGGTCTTTCCTGGGCTCCTATCTATAATATCTATATCTGAACAATTTATCTGAATAAAGTCAGTTCAAGCTAAAGACTAGAACTAGCTTAATGGGTGTGAAAACTGTGTGGCCTCCTGTGACCCCCATGCTTAGTTTAAAGTTCTGCTGTCACTATCTTGAAATTCCTAAGAAGTCCTGAACAAGATACTGTATATTTTCACTTGCATTGGGCCCTGAAAATCATATTGCTAGTTCTGATAAAGGCCTATGAGTCTGGACACTCAGGGACTGACCATTGTTCTCCATTGGTTGATCACTTAACCCTGATCAAAACAGGCAGCAGAGAGCTTTGTTACACAGCCACTCACAGAGGCATGTTGGATTTTTATGTTCCTTCTGCTCTAAATTTTCCATTATTTGAATCTCCACAGGACAACTTTCCAAGGTCCTTTACATGCTAACTTTGAGTAAGCATCATTAGAAGAAAGCGCCAATATTGCCTCCTGGAAGATGGTATCACAGCAACACTTCTTGTGTCTGGAATCAAGACTCATTCCTATCATTTCCTCCAAACTCACAGGTCGTCTGCAGTCAGAGGATCCCCAGCAAGGCTATTAAGTGAAGCGTGTCTCCATCCCTTCTGCCGTCAGCAGAAGCAATACCAACAGCTGCTTCTGAGTGGGCCTTTCTAGTGGAAGAAGTGTGGGCTGAGAGTCACATCACACACTGTGGGTTCTGATGTTAATACAACAGTCTTCCTGCTTTCATCTTGACCACCTGTAGTTTATTCTCAGCAGAGTAGCCTGCGTGGGGCTTATAAAGGGAAATCAAATCACAGCACTCCTTTCTCAAAACCTTCTTTTGGCTTCTTGTTTAACCCAGCCTTTGACTATGTTGGGTGTTTTCCAGTTTAGGACTGGACTCTGCTGGAAAGGGCTGGAAAGCTCTTGACCTAGATTTTCTCAGGGATCACTGCCCCATTTTCTTCAAGTGTTGATTCAAGTGTCATTTTCCCAAAGAGCTTATTCTGGCACTTTACCTAAAATAGTGAGGGGAAACTCCTCCATGGCCCAAGGGGCCTTGGCTACGTTCTTATCCCTCTAACCTGCTCTGAGTCTTGTCTCCAGAATCTTATGTTCTAATGTTCTAATGTACTGCATCACTAATTATGTTTAATACTTATTTGAATGCAGTCTTCATATAATTAGATATCTTTGTGTGTTCTGTTATCTGGCTCCAGTGCCTAGAAGACAGATTGGTACATAGTAAACACTCAATAAACACTTATTGAATAAGTTAATTATTTAATTGGAGAACAAAAATAGTTCATACATTACAAAGGGACCTGTAGAAGTTGTCCCCAGTGGCCACACACTTTCATTCTATTTCATTCTACTTTTACACCAACTACATGTCAGGCTCTGTTCTTGTGGATTTCACATACAGAGAGTCAAAGTAACTGGTTTCCTGCAAGGTGGCCTTTGAGAGAAGGAGTTGGTTCTTCCGTTAGAGCTTCCATCTAGTGCTTGAATCAATAAGCTTTGGAAGAGTGCTTAGGTCAATCTTTTTTTTTTTTTTTTTTTTTTTTTTACAGGCAGAGTGGACAGTGAGAGAGAGAGAGAGAGAGAGAGAGAGAGAAAGGTCTTCCTTTGCCGTTGGTTCACCCTCCAATGGCCGTCGCGGCCATCGCGCTGTGGCCGGCGCACTGTGCTGATCCGAAGGCAGGAGCCAGGTGCTTCTCCTGGTCTCCCATGGGGTGCAGGGCCCAAGGACTTGGGCCATCCTCCACTGCACTCCCAGGCCACAGCAGAGAGCTGGCCTGGAAGAGGGGCAACCGGGACAGAATCCGGCGCCCTGACCGGGACTAGAACCCAGTGTGCTGGCGCTGCAAGGCGGAGGATTAGCCAAGTGAGCCGAGGCACCGGCCTAGGTCAATCTTAAACAATAAAAACAAACTGGAGATATTACAATTGCCAGATCTCAAGATTTATTATAGGGAACTTATAACCAAAACAGCCTGGTACAGGCACAAAAACAAACCTGTAGACCAATGGAACAGCATAGAAACTCCAGAAATTGATCAATGCATCTACAACCAACTTTAACAAAGGAGTTAAAATCAATCCCTGGAGCAAAAAACAGTATCTTCAACAAATAGTGCTGGGAAAACTGACTCTCCACATGCAGAAGTATGAAACAAGACCCATACCTTCCGGCGCAGTGGCTTTATAGGCTAATCCTCCACCTGCGGTGCCAGCACCCCGGGTTCTAGTCCTGGTCAGGGTGCTGGATTCTGTCCCGGTTGCTCCTCTTCCAATCCAGCTCTCTGCTGCGGCCCTGGAGTGCAGTGGAGGATGGCCCAAGTCCTTAGGCCCTGCACCTGCATGGGAGACCAGGAGAAGCACTGGCTCCTGGGTTCGGATCAGTGCGGTGTGCCAGTCGCAGCACGCCAGCCGCAGCAGCCATTGCAGGGGTGAACCAACGGAAAAAGAAAGACCTTTCTCTCTGTCTCTCTCTCTCACTGTCCACTCTGCCTGTCAAAACAAAACAAAAAAGACCCATACCTTACACCTTACACAAAAATCCAATCAAGATGGATCAAAGACCTAAGTCTGTGACCTGATACCATCAAGTTATTAGAGAACACTGGGGAAACCCTACAAGACATTGGCATAGGCAAAGAGTTCTTGGAAAAGACTCCAGAGGCACAGGTAATCAAAGCCAAAATGACAAATGATATTACATCAAATTGAAAAGCTTCTGTACTGCAGAAGAAACACTCAGCAAAGTGAAGAGGCAACCGACAGAATGGAAGAAAATATTTGTAAACTATCCAACTAATAAAGGATTAATTTCCAGAATCTACAAAAAGTTCAAGAAACTCAACAACAACTAAACAAACAAGAAATGGTTAAGAAATAGGCAAAGGACCTGAATATGGGTGGGAGGGAGGTGGGGTGGGGAGAATCACTATGTTCCTAAATTTGTGTATATGAAATGCATGAAGTTTGTATTCCTTAAATAAAATTTTTAAAAAAGAGTGCTGAGGTAGCAGATCACCTGTGACCCATTCTCAGCACAGAAGTGTGGGACTTTTAAAGGTACTGGAGGCCACAGCTTTCCTTTTTATTGCTGTAATCACATAGTTTGGATCCCCAGCCCCCATGAATTGGTAAAGCCTAGTACTAGCCCAATAATACAACTTAAAAGTTCTGGAGCTCAAAACTAGGATTCCTTCCTTAGTACCTGAAATTATCCATACTAGATTGCTGTACCCTTCCCCAGATACGGGGTGTGTGCTGCTCCTGGAGGACTACACACCTGCTTCTTCTCTTGTCTTCCTGGGCTTCCTCCAATAAACATAGTTTTAAAAGTTCTTGTATATGTGCTGCCTACTTGACATATATACAATTTCACTTTAAGTGTCATAAAAACTTTGGCAAATGGTTACTTTTTCCCACAGTTTTTGAGGAGAAAAATGAGGCTTAAGTATGTTATTAAACTTGACTAAGGGCACTGAGCTCATAGTGGAAGAGTCTGAATACCAAAGTATTCCTTCTCAATCGGACTTGCCCCAAATGGTGGAGTTAGAAACGTGCCAGGGGATTCCAATACAATCCCATCAAGGTTGCATGTACCAATGCCACCTCACTAGTCCAAGTGATCAATTTCAGTTCACAATTGATCACACTGATAGGTCTAAGAGTCAAAGGGATCACACAAACAAGACTAGTGTCTGCGAATACTAACTGATAGAATCAAAAAGGGAGAGAACGAACCAACATGGGAAGTGGGATACACAGCAGACTCATAGAATGGCAGATGTCCTAAACAGCACTCTGGCCTCAGAATCAGCCCTTAAGGCATTCGGATCTGACTGAAGAGCCCATGAGAGTATTTTTGTGGGGAGCAACTCGGACTAGACTAAGTTACTGGAATTAAGACTTATTCTATGCATCTGCTCTCCCACAATATGGCACTGGGAGAGGAGTAAACAACTTCTACACAGCTGTCTCTCACCAACTTGACAAGCTGCAGGAGCTGCTCCTGATTGGAGGAGAGCAGCGTGCTCGGCATCTGGGTAGCAGAGTTGGGATTGGTGGAAGAGGACTATAAAGGAGGAGAGAGACAACATGCACCAGGAACATCTAAAGGGAACATCCGGATAACATCTGAGCAGCCCCCGAGAGAGCCGGCCGGTGGTGTGCCGCTCCCCCGCGGAAGTGGGGAAAGTGGCAGGGGGAGCCGCCCTTCCACGGAGGTGGAAGGATCGGCAGCCAACCCGGGAAGGACCAGCAGCAAACCCGGGAAGGGCCGAGCAGACGAAAGAACAGCGCAGGGTCCAGTGTCGTTCCTCCACGAAGAGGGGGAGTGACAATTTTAGACATGGAAAGCCAAGACACTCAGGCTTAAGAGCCTGCATCCTTGGTTTCAAAAGAATTCCTGGAAACTGCTACAAGTGACTCTGTCACTTACATTTCATTGGCCAATCTTAGTCCATGGCCATGCCTAGATTTCAGGAAGTCTAGGCAACACAGGCTTTATTCTGGGGCAGCATAAAGGAGGGGAAGAGAATTGAACAGACATTGAGGGGAAAATATCAGGCTATACCAATAGGATAAAGAAGGGCATTATTTAATAATGAAAATCTAGAAGAAATGGATGATTTCGTGGCCCTTATGTAATGCTAAAAAGACTTTAATAAGAGCCATAAATCATTAACCATATATATTAAAAACATAGCAGTTAATTAAATGAAACAAAAGCAATTTGAAAGGAGGGCTTGACAAAATAACTGAAAGATTCAACAGGTCTCTTTCTGAGTGTGATATATTTAATCAAAAACAAAACCAGACATAGAAGAATGTAATGATATAATCAAAACACTTGGGATATTTTGTAAGTTGGTGGAATAGGGAGGGAGCTTACTGCTGTAGTCTAGGAGTAGTTAAAAAAATGGAGAGAGTGCAATCTCAGGGAAGAGTTAGAAAATGGCAGAGGAAACTCCATGCAAATTAGAGGGACACTGTGGATCTATATGGAGGGTGGGGACGTGCACAACTCAGGACCCCAGCATCCAAGAGCCTCAGCACCAGCTTTGGAAAGTGAGGTGAGACCAGACTGCAGCAGCCCAAGCCACTGGCAATAAAGCTACAAGAAGAACCTGGCATGAGTTCAGCTTGGAGCCCTCTGTGGGACAGTGTACCTGCCAACTAGAGGTAAAAAAAGGGGGTATGTTTTCACTCCTGACCACCCAGCATCAGCATCCTAGAGAGGGCAGGAACCATTTTGGACATACTTAACAGCTGTACCAGCTTGTGTCCATGTGGCCAACAACAAGCCAAGAGGAGATGCCTGAGTCTGGCTGGGAGAATTGATAGGGGGCTGGGTGCTCATGACTATGGGAGCCTTGTGTGCTGGGACTGTGAAAATACTGTAGCTGCATGGGAGGTGCAGAGTATGGCTGGGTCATTTGGCTGTCACTCTGGGCTATTCCATATGCTCAGGGCTCCCTGATTCCCTGGTGAGAGTCATTGCTACAGGATCCATGCTCACATAGAGGACTGCACAAATCCTTTGTGTGATTCTTGTAGCAGTGTGGATGAATATTGGACTCACTGAGGCTAGTGCCTGGGCATTGGTCTCCTTAGAGAAGAGGAGGTGAGCATGAGACTATGCCAACAGAGCTGATCAAACCTACCCTCTGATAAAAAAAGATTTAACATACCCAACTTGGTGTCACCTTAACAACAGACTGTGAGGCAGAAGAAAGAATATCCAAGTTAGAAGACAAATCTCTGGAAATTTTACAGTCAGACCAAAATAAAGAAGAAGAAGAAATTATAAAACTTAAAAATAGTGTAGGAGATTTAAGGGGTACTAACAAATGATCCAACATATGGGTATTAGGAGTTCCTAAATGTGTGGAAAGAAAGAATGGGTTAAAAGGTGCTTTTAGTGAAATAATTACAGAAAACTTCCTCACTTTGGAGAAAGAAAAAGACATCCAAGTACAAGAAGCACATATAACTCCTAATAGACATGACCAGAAAAGATCTTCACCATGACATATTGTAGTCAAACTCTCCACAGTAAAATATAAAGAAAAGATTCTAAAATGTGCAGGAGAGAAATGCCAGATTACTTTCAGAGGATTTCCAATTAGACTCAGAGCTGACTTCTCATCAGAAACCCTTCAGGCTAGGAGAGAATGATGATATGATCCAAGTTTTAAGAGAAAATAAAAACCTACCAACCCAGAATACTATACCATGCAAAGCTCTCATTTGTGAATGAAGGTAAAATAAGGAATATGCATAACAAGCAGAAATTGAAGGAATGTGTCACCACTCATCCAGCCTTACAAAAGATGCTTAAGGATATGCTACACACAGAATTACAGAAACATTATCATCACTGTAAAAGAATGTGAAGGCAGAAAATTTCCCAGTAACAGTACAAGGGAAATAACAAAGTAAACAATAGGAATATTAATAGAAAAATGGCAGGGATAAGTCATTACTTACCAATAGTCACTTTGAATATAAATGACCTCAACTCTCCTGTTAAAAGATACAGACAAGCTGGATGGATTAAAAACAAAACCCATCCATTTGCTGCCTACAGAAACACATCTCACCAACAAAGATACACGCAGACCGAAGGTAAAAGGGTGGGAAAAGATATTTCATGCTAGCAGAAACCAAAAAAAGAGCTAGTGTAGCTATCCTAATACCAGATAAAATAGACTTTAACACAAAAACTATTAAGAGAGACAGAGAAGGGCACTATGTAGTGAGTAAGGGATCAATTCAACAGGAAGATGTGACCATAATAAATGTATATTCACCTAATTACAGGGCACCTGGCTATTTAAAAGAAATGTTAATGAATCTAAAGGGAGACATAGACTCCAATACAATAGTAACAGGGCATTGCAATACCCTGCTTTCAGCAATGGACTCCCTGATTCCCTGGGATCAAGCAGACAGAAAATCAGCAAGGAAACAACAGAGTTAATTGACACTATAAACCAAATGGTTATCTGTACCCCCATGTTATTGCAGTTCAATTCACAATAGGTAAGATATGGAATCAACCCAAATGTCCATCAACTGAAGACTGGATAAAGAAATTATGGGATATGTACACCATGGAATACTATTCAGTGGCTAAAAAAATTAATTCATGTCATTAGCAACAAAATGGATGAAACTGGAAAACATCATGCTTAGTGAAATAAGCCAGTCCCAAAAAGACAAATACCATATGTTTTCCGTGATCCTTGATAACTAATACAGCATCTAAAAGGTAATTTATGGAAGTAAAATTGACCCTTTGAGATGCAATGACTTTCAACAGCCCTTGTCTCTACTGTTGAGGAACAGCATTTTTTTTTAAATATACTATTTGTTGAACTCTTTACCTAGTATAGAGTTAATCTTTTGTGTGTAAAGTTAATTGAAAATAGATCTTAGTAAAAAATAAGAATGGGAGTAGGAGAGGGAGGAAGAAAAAGAGTGGGAATGCAGGTGGGAGGGTGGGTACCATGGGAAAAATCACTATGTTCCTAAAGTTGTTTTCTATAAAATGCATGAAATTTGTATACCTTACAATAAAACTTGGTGGGAACAAACAGTAAGGCATGTGTTCAAAAAAAGAGAAAAACCTATATATACAGAAAAATACTTGAATACTTGGATACATATCCTCACATAAATTCATGGGCTGGTGCCGTGGCTCACTTGGTTAATCCTCCGCCTGTGGCACTGGCATCCCATATTTTTTGTGAAAGTGGGGCCTCAACGATCCTTCTGAGCTTTTGGGTTTTAAGCAGGAGGTGTCAGAAAAGTTACAACAGGGATAACTGGCTTGTGGCGACCAAGCGTTCATAGCGACGTTGCTTTTTGATAAAAATTCATAGCTTTTAAATAATTTTGATTACATACTTGACATCAAAGTAAATCTTAACAAAAGTTTCTAAAGGTAGAGTTCTTACAGTTACATCTTCTGATCATCATCTAATAAATAGGAAGATTAGTCATGAAAAGATTAAAAATGTTAGCTCTTTTGATATTAAGGAATGAACTTCTAGATAAACCTTGGAGCAGAAATAATATTAAAAGAAAAAAAGCTATGTTAGTAGCAATGAGAAAGAGAATAGTTCACAGAGTAGAAGATATATTCAAGGGAGAATTTTCAGTCTTCAGTACTGTTTCTGGAGCATGCATAGCACAACTGAGAACATTTTCTCTTTCCTAATCTCCCTTGACTATCAGTTGACTCAGCAACTGATATATCTGAGAATGATGAAATTAAGTGTTTTATGGAGCTTCTTGCCAGTGGAAACTCTGATCACTGACAGCAAGTGCCAGATGCTGGGATCAACATCACTGGAACATTCATGAAGGTCCCATTGGGGTGAATGTACTTGTTTTAGCATGCTCTGGTGTGCTGGAAATTGTCACCTTTGACAACATTGTCTTACTATACCATCACATCTTATATTCAACTGATTCAATTTTAAATGTCTGTATTGAGGCCGGCGCCGCAGCTCACTAGGCTAATCTTCCGCCTTGCGGCGCCGGCACACCGGGTTCTAGTCCCGGTTGGGGCGCCGGATTCTGTCCCGGTTGCCCCTCTTCCAGGCCAGCTCTCTGCTGTGGCCAGGGAGTGCAGTGGAGGATGGCCCAGGTGCTTGGGCCCTGCACCCCATGGGAGACCAGGAAAAGCACCTGGCTCCTGGCTCCTGCCATCGGATCAGCGCGGTGCGCCGGCCGCAGCACGCTGGCCGCGGCGGCCATTGGAGGGTGAACCAACGGCAAAAGGAAGACCTTTCTCTCTGTCTCTCCCTCTCACTGTCCACTCTACCTGTCAAAAAAAAAAAAAATGTCTGTATTGAACCTTTTAGGATAAAGTTTGGTGATATATTTTCAATGACAGTAAGCGATTCTAAGAAAAGGAAGTAAAGTATCTATATACTTATAAATTGGTATGGGTTCAGGAAGTGAATGAAATTAGTCTTCCATGCTCTAAATTTCAAATTAGTGAAAGTCTGAGTCATATTCACCTCTTTTGGGGTTTATCTAAATCTCTGATAATAAGGTAATCTAAAAATTCATCCTGGAATCCAGGAATCCTATGTAAGAAGGAAGAGATTTGGAAAGTAAGTGAATATTGTTCCTTTAGTAAATTAGATTGGATTGAACAATGATTTTTTTTCTTCTTGTTATGAATGCTTTAATTGTTAATTTATTTTTTATATAAGAATTTTAAAAAAATTATTTGAAAGGCAGTATTGGGGGGGGGAGAGAGAGAGAAATATATATATATATATATATATAGAGAGAGAGAGAGAGAGAGAGAGAGACCTTCCATCTGCTGGTTTACTTCCCAAATGGCCACAAAGGTCAGCGCTAGTCCAGACCTAAGCCAGGAGTCAGGAAGTTCATCCAGGTCATCCATGTGGGTACAGGGTACCAAGGACTTGGGCTATCTTCTGCTGCTTTCCCAGGTGCACTAGCAGGGCGGTGGATCAGAAGTGGAGCAGCCAGGACTTGAACTCACACCCATATGGGATGCTAGCATTGCAGGTGGTGGATTACCCTATTACACCACAGTGCTGGCCCCATGAAACTGTTTTAAACACCAAAGTCATTATGTAAGGGTGGGCATTGAAGCACAGTGGGTTATGCCACTGAATGGGGGCCTAAATCCCATATTGGAGTGCCTGGGATTGAGTCCCACTTCTGCTTCTGACCCAGCTTCCTGCTAATGAACCCTGGGAGGCAGCAAATGATGGCTTAGGCACTTGGCATCTGTCACCTACAAGGAGACCTACTTGGGTGGAGTTTCTGGGTCCTGACTTCAGCCTGGCCCAACATTGGATGTTGTAGGCATTTAGGGAGAGAATCAGTTGATAGAAGATTCTCTCTCTCTCTCAAATATATGAAGATAAGAAAATAAGTTTTAAAAAAAGAAAATTAGTGTGTGAAGACAGGCTGCTATAGAGAAGTTTTAGGAAATCAGATGTAACTTCATGTTATCTGGTTATGTAATGATAGAGAAATTGAGTTCATAAATGTGAAATAAAAATTTTCTGGCAAGGTCATTAAGAAGGAAATTTGCTTTGGTAAATGTTCAGGAAACTTGGAATTTAGGATAAATTATGAATATTTATAGACACAAATTCAAAGTTCTTTCAGCATACTCTTTAAGAGCGGAGCCTCTGCTGGACTCAAAGGACTGTGGAACTCGGTCAGTTTTTCATGTCAAATTTCTTTTTTTTCTGAGCCTGGAAGTTATTATAGTCAGTGCTAGAGGCTGTGCTTGGTGACAGGAGCTTTGGTCGGAACACTGCTGCAGCTGACCTTTGCCAACCTGCCTACAAATTGCTGTGGAGGCTGCTTAGCCTGCAAAGACTCTGGGGCCATCTGGAGAAATAAGTATTTTTATTTTGAAAAAGTTTAATGTGCTGTTTCTTTGGAAGGCCCAAATGTTGAAATGTTGAGATGGGCTTTTACATTGTAATTGTAATTTTGGAAATATTTTCACTTAAAAAGCCTGACAGAATCAAGATTACTAGCTTTCTGAAAGTGGGGATGAAAATCTGTTGAAATTTGTGGATGAGGGTACTGACCAGAGCTTGTTCATCTCAGTGGCAGAATTGTTCTCAATTACTTTTATGTGACATCTGATTTGAGGATTTCTTATAAGATGATCTTCCTGAAGGTGGGGTTTGTTCAGAGCTAACCTAAAAAGGACAAAGTTTAAATCAACTTTAAAATTCAGAAAAATAAAAACAGAAAAATGGAGGGAGAGGAAGAGGAAACTGGCAATTAATGTAGGAAAAATAAGGTATGTTTCTGATTGGCAGGGATACCCACATAGTTTGAGGTAAATTCAGGTTAGAGCCAAAGCGTATATTTTCCTGAGATTCCACCCTGGTATTTTATTTAGGAGACACCTTTAGAATGCAGAGAGAATAGAGACTGGGTATGAAAACGTTGAGTGTGGGAGAAATGGCCATTTAGAGGATGATTTTTTAGCACAGTTTTCCTGACTAGTAGCTTCAGTGAGCATACTATTTTCCAAAATTATTCCTGGGGGTGAGAAAGCTGACCAAGTATTGCCACTGTTCTATGGATGGAAAAACAGCAGAGGAGAGAAAACAACACATTCCCATCCAAAGACAGCCACTGTCAGGTAAAAGTCACCACTCCTAGTGCTCCACAGCATAGTGGGATGACTATAGTTTCCAACACTGGGTTTTTTAGTGAAGTAAGAACTAGAAGAGAGGAGCTGATAGGCTCCAGGCACAAAGAAAAGATAAGGACACAGAATGAACAGTTGCCTGGCTTGATTAGTTAATGCTGTCTAATGTGTTGAAATACTGCACTGTGGATTTCCTCTTTTGAAAAATGTCTATTGAGGTCCTTGGCCCATCTCTTAAGTGGGTTGTTTGTTTTGATCTTGTGGAGTTTCTTGATTTCTTTGTAGATTCTGGTTATCAACCCTTTATCTGTTATGTAGTTTGCAAATATATTTTCCCATTCTGTTGGTTGCCTCTTCACTTTCCTGACTGTTTCTTTTGAAGTACAGAAACTTCTCAATTTGATGCAATCCCAAATGTTAATTTTGGCTTTGACTGCCTGTGCTTCTGGGGTGTTTTCCAAGAAGTCATTGCCGGTACCTATATCTTGCAGGGTTTTTCCAATGCTCTCTAATAATTTGATGGTGTCAGGTCGTAGATTTAAATCTTTAATCCATGTTGAGTGGATTTTTTGTGTAAGGTGAAAGGTAGGGGTCTTGCTTCATGATTCTGCACATGGAAATCCAGTTTTCCCAGCACCATTTATTGAATAGACTGTCCTTACTCCAGGGATTGGTTTTGGATCCTTGATCAAATATGAGTTGGCTGTAGATGTTTGGATTGATTTCTAGTGTTTCAATTCTGTTCCATTGGTCTATCCATCTGTTTCTGTACCAGTACCATGCTGTTTTGATTACAACTGCCCTGTAGTATGTCCTGAAATCTGGTATTGTGATGCCTCCAGCTTTGTTTTTGTTGTACAAGATTGCTTTAGCTATTCGAGGTCTCCTTTGTCTCCATATGAATTTCAGCATCATTTTTTCCAGATCTGAGAAGAAGGTCTTCGGTATCTTGATTGGTATTGCATTGAATCTATAAATTGCTTTTGGGAGAATGGACATTTTGATGATATTGATTCTTCCAATCCATGAGCATGGAAGATTTTTCCATTTCTTGGTATCCTCTTCTATTTCTTTCTTTAAGGTTTTGTAATTTTCATCGTAGAGATCCTTAACATCCTTGGTTAAGTTTATTCCAAGGTATTTGATTGTTTTTGTAGCTATTGTGAATGGGATTGATCTTAGAAGTTCTTCCGCAGTCATGGCATTGCCTGTGTATACAAAGGCTGTTGATTTTTGTGCATTGATTTTATACCCTGCTACTTTGCCAAAATCTTCTATGAGTTCCAATAGTCTCTTAGTAGAGTTCTTTGGGTCCCCTAAATAAAGAATCATATCATCTGCAAAGAGGGATAGTTTGAGTTCTTCCTTCCCAATTTGTATCCCTTTAATTTCTTTTTCTTGCCTAATAGCTCTGGCTAGAACTTCCAGGACTATATTGAATAGTAGTGGTGAGAGTGGGCATCCCTGTCTGGTACCAGATCTCAGTGGAAATGCTTCCAACTTTTCCCCATTCAATAGGATGTTGGCTGTGGGTTTTTCATAGATTGCTTTGATTGTATTGAGGAATGTTCCTTCCAAACCCAGTTTGCTTAGAGTTTTCATCATGAAAGGGTGTTGTATTTTATCAAATGCTTTCTTGGCGTCTATTGAGATAATCATATGGTTTTTCTTCTGCAGTCTGTTAATGTGGTGTATCACATTGATTGTTTTGCGCACATTAAACCATCCCTGCATACCAAGGATAAATCCCACTTGGTCTGGGTGGATGATCTTTCTGATGTGTTGTTGCATTCTATTGGCGAGAATTTTATTGAGGATTTTTGCATCTATGTTCATCAGGGATATTGGTCTGTAATCCTCTTTCAATGCTGCTGCATGCTGCATCAGGGAAATGCAAATCAAAACCACAATGAGGTTTCACCTCACCCCAATTAGAATGGCTCACATTCAGAAATCTACCAACAATAGATGCTGGAGAGGATGTGGGGAAAAAGGGACACTAACCCACTGTTGGTGGAAATGCAAACTGGTTAAGCCACTATGGAAGTCAGTCTGGAGATTCCTCAGAAACCTGAATATAACCCTACCATTCAACCCAGCCATCCCACTCCTTGGAATTTACCCAAAGGAAATGAAATTGGCAAACAAACAAGCTGTCTGCACATTAATGTTTATTGCAGCTCAATTCACAATAGCTAAGACCTGGAACAAACCCAAATGCCCATCAACGGTAGACTGGATAAAGAAATTATGGGACATGTACTCTATCAAATACTATACAGCAGTCAAAACAACGAAACCTGGTCATTTGCAACAAGATGGAGGAATTTGGAAAACATCATGCTGAGTGAATTAAGCCAGTCTCAAAGGGACAAATATCATATGTTCTCCCTGATCAGTGGCAACTAACTGAGCACCAAAGGGGAAATTTGTTGAAGTGAAATGGACACTATGAGAAACAGTGACTTGATCAGCTCTTGTCCTGACGGTTGATGTACAGTGTAATACTTTATCCATTTTAGTATTTTTTTTGTTCTAGTTCCATTGGTTGAACTCTGTAATTAACACACAATTATTCTTAGGTGTTTAAATTTTAACTGAAAAGTGATCCCTGTTAGGAATTTGGAAAACATTATGCTGAGTGAAATAAGCCAATTCCAAAGGGACAAATACCACTTGTTCTCCTTGATAGGTGACAACTAACTGAGCACCAAAAAGGAAACCTGTTAAAGTGAAATGAACACTATAAGAAATGGTGACTTGATCAGCCCTCACCCTGACTGTTGATGAGCAACTTAATATGTTATCCATCTTAGTATTTTTTTGTTTGTTCTACTTAATACTTTTGGTTGAATATTGTAATCAATACACAATTCTTCTTAAGTGCTGAAACTTAACTGAAAAGTGATCACTGTTAAATATAAGAGTGGGAATAAAAGAGGGAAGAGATGTGCAATTCGGGACGTGCTCAAGATCACTTACCTCAAACGGTCGAGTAAGAAACATACCAGGGGATTCGAATTCAATCCCATCAAGGTGGCATGCACCAATGCCATCTCACTAGTCCCAGTGATCAATTTCTGTTCACAATTGATCATAATGATAGGACTAAGAACCAAAGGGATCACATAAACAAGAATAGTGTCTGCAAATGCTAGCTGATAGAATAAAAAAGGGAGAGAATGATCCAACATGGAAAGTGAGATACACAGCAGACCCATAGAATGGTAGATGTCCTAAACAGCACTCTGGCCTCAGAATCAGCCCTTAAGGCATGCAGATCCGGCTGAAAAGCCCATGGGAGTATTTCAGGCATGGAAAGCCAAGACACTCTGGGGAAAAAAAAAAGCCTAAATGAAAGATCTCTGCGAGTGAGATCCCAGTGGAAAGAACGGGTCATCAAAGAAGGAGGTACCTTTCTCTGAAGGGAGGAGAGAACTTCCACTTTGACCATGGCCTTGTCTAAATATGATCAGAGTCAGTGAACTCAGGGGGCTTCCATATCCTTGGCAGCTCAGGACAAGAGCCTAGGGTGATTACTGATGCCATAAACAAGAGTGTCAATTTGTTAAGTCAACAACTGGAGTCACTGTGCACTTACTCCTCATGTAGGATCTTTATCCTTAGTGTGCTGTACATTGAGATTTAATGCTATAACTAGTACTCAAACAGTATTTTTCACTTTATGTTTCTGTGTGGGAGCAAACTGTTGAAATCTTTACTTAATGTATGCTAAACTGATCTTCTGTATATAAAGAGAATTGAAAATGAATCTTGATGTGAATGGAAGGGGAGAGGGAGTGGGAAAGGGGAGGGTTGCGGGTGGGAGGGACGTTATGGGGGGGAAGCCATTGTAATCCATAAGCTGTACTTTGGAAATTTATATTCATTAAATAAAAGTTAAAAAAAAAAGAAATACTGCACTGTGTCCATAAAGATTGTGCCAGGATTACATGCTAAATAAAAAGTTTTTTTTTTTTTAAAAGATGTGTTTATTTGAAAGACAGAGTAACAGAAAGAAAGGGAGATTTCTTCCATCCTCTGTTTCACTCCCCAAATGGCTATAATAGCTGGAGCAGGTAAGAGCCAAGAACTCCATCTGGATCTCCCAGATGGGTAACAAGGCTCAAGAACGTGGACCGTTATCTGCTGCTTTCCCAAATGTGTTAACAGGCATTGGGATTGGAGCAGGAACAGGTGGGACTTGAACTGGCACTCCCATATGGGATGTTGGCATTGCAAGAGGTGGCCTAACCTTTGATGCCACAACACTAGCTCCTAAAATAATTTTTAAAAATATAGTCACTGCTAGTGTTTTTCAGAACTTCTCTCTCTTTTACAGCTTCAGTAGATCTTAGAAGAAAGCTCCATGCTCAGGGCTCTTATGCCATCCTGTTTTCTTTGTATCCTAAATAAATAAAAAAAGGAAAAGTCATTAAAAATCTGTTTTTCTATAATAGAAGAAGCTTCATTGTGGCCATCTCTTTCAATTTCTCTCTCTTTTTTTAAAGTCCCAAATTAGCTACTAGATCTCGTTCCCAGTTCTGCTTTGTGGCAGTCTATTTACTGCTTCAATAATGTTGGGAGACAATCACGTTTCTCTGTTTCCTGTTAAGTGTTCATTCTTGCTCTCATGGCCACAGCGAAGCATCTGAACAAAGTTATGTGTGCATCAGTCTCTGACTTGGCTTTTCTTTTCATGCTGTCTATAGATTCTTGAGCAGAATGGGGAGAGAGGGGCTGAATCTGCAACACACAGCCCAGTCGTAGCTGCACGGTCACTTATGAGGCTCACACATTATGCATTTGGGATGAAAAGCAAAACTTTCAAATCAAAGATTCTCTTTTAACATATTTTCCCTCATTCACCAACACTAAGATGGGTCCACTACTCCATAAATTAGCAACCAGGTTGTCTCTCTCAATCACTAATTCAAACTATATTCTTTTGCTAAGAAAATCAAAGAGAAAATATATGGAAAGAACGGAAGGGTGGAAGCACTGAGGTCTTTGGCCAATAAGAGTTATGGACGAAGTAGTCCTGCCATGTTGGATAGTATATTTAAAATGTGTGTCTGAGAACTATAATTTCAATTTAAATGCATAATATCACTAAATCTGTATTTATCAGGGTGAGCATTTGGCACAAAGGGCTAAGTTGCTGCTTGGGATGCCTGCATCCCATAGCAGTGTCTGGGTTTGAGTCCTGGCTCTGCTCTCCACTCCAGCTTTCTGCTAATGCACCCTGTAGAAGACAGCAGTTGTACTTAGGTCCTTGCCACCCAAGTGGGAGACTTAGATTGATTTCCTGGCTTCAACCTGGCTCTTGCAGGCATTTGGGCAATGAACCAGTGGATGAGATCTCTCTCTCTCTCCTTCCCTCCTCCCCTCCCCTCCTTCAAATAAGTAAGACAATTATACTTGCATTATTTGTGGCCATACATAACTCCTCATTTATTCTTGAAAGATGAAGAAATTAGATTGCAAAGACAGATGCAAATATTACTGTGCATGCAATGGCTCAGGAATAAAATCTCTGACCTTTTGTTGTCTGTGAAGATTTTACCACTTTTAACATTGTCTGGAATCCACCATGCTTCATAAAGGAGGTATCTGATTTGGGTCTCTGTGTCAGTTTGTAACTCTCCCAGTTCACCACAATGAGAAAAGGGAGTGGAACAAACCACAGCACTCGGGCCCCAGACTGTGCTGGCAAAGGAAGGAGCACACTGCTCACAGTGCTGCTGGTCCTGGTTGGTCGGCAACACAGGTATGAACAACAGAAAGTTGGTATTAATACGGACAAGGAAAGGATATCATGACTTTGGGAGAGTATGTATTCTTTAGGGCTGCTAAAACAAAGCCACATACTGAATGGCCTGTAAATAGCAAAAATTTCTTTCTCCCAGTCTGGAGGCTGGAAGTCTGTCATCAAGACGCCAGCATAGTGTAGTTGTGATGAGGGCCCTCTTCCCATTCACAGACTTGCATCTTCTGGTTGTGTCCCATTCACGAGGGCTCCACCCTCCCCCCATGACCTCATCTAATCACCTCCCAAAGGCCCTGCCTCCTAACACCATTGTGCAATAGGATTCCAACACTTGAATTTTAGGGTAGAGACCTTCAGGCTCTAACAGTATATAAGCAAAGGTCAGGACATTCCGGAGTTTCATAAGAGTTCTTCAACCGGGAAATGACTGCCCATTGCAAACTGTTTTGGGATGAGAATGTTATGAGACAAAGAGAGATGCAGCAAGATCTAGAAGAAGATAAATCTGGGTTATATTGAGATAGACATTGCTTTTTTTTTCTCTTAAAGTATCTTCATCAATGCCTGAGAAAGGAGATTAGAACTCAATATGTAATTTTATTTCATCTTATTAATCTGTGCTTTATTCACTTCTGTCACAAATACTGAGGGGTTACCAGTGATAAGGTTTAGCTTAGTACTGTTATTCAGAAGGAAAGTCAAAGAAAATCATCATAGACTCATAGACTCATGGAGGGCAGTATCTCTCTCTTTTTTTTTTTTTTTTTTTTTTTTTTTTTTGATAGGCAGAGTGGACAGTGAGAGAGAGAGACAGAGAGAAAGGTCTTCCTTTGCCGTTGGTTCACCCTCCAATGGCCGCCGCGGCCGGCGCACCGCGCTGATCCGATGGCAGGAGCCAGGAGCCAGGTGCTTTTCCTGGTCTCCCATGGGGTGCAGGGCCCAAGCACCTGGGCCATCCTCCACTGCACTCCCTGGCCACAGCAGAGGGCTGGCCTGGAAGAGCGGCAGCCGGGACAGAATCCGGCGCCCCAACCGGGACTAGAACCCGGTGTGCCGGCGCCGCAAGGCGGAGGATTAGCCTAGTGAGCCGCGGCACCGGCCAGTATCTCTTAGAAGAGAAAGTGGTGATACCATAGAACCCTTGTGGGTGGCTAGAAAAGTGGAACTGGTCACCTTGAGAGTCTCATCCTGGGGATAAATCAACACTCAGTCCCTGGAGGTAGCCTTGGCCAGTGTGGAACTACAGGGTTCTCAGGTATTACCAAGGTATTTTTCCTGAAGAAGGTCAGCGTGTAACCCTATTTTCACTATGAAGAAAGTGAATGGAATCAGATTCTCTTTCTGAGATATGCAAAACAAAGGTTGCTGATCACTTAGATGTGGATCCCAGAAGATGGCAAGGGAGCTGTTACTGTGGGCTCTTGATATAAATGTCAGAATCTACTGGACCCAGTGTTCTTTGATTATCTGGGGCTCAGGCAATGATCCTGGGTCTGTAGAAGAGGTGAGCACAGAATTCTGCAAGCTGGGGAGCCAGGCAGGAAGTACCCTCGGCCACACTGGCACTGAAGGAGCAGGGTCACCTTCGGGGCCACAGCTGCAGTGGTCCAGCGTTCCTTCTCAGACCAGGGGAGGCTGGGTGTCAGTAAGAAACAAGATGAAGGGACTGCCTGGGTGTGGAAGTTGGACTCATTCTTTCTGAGTGGCCTAAGCCTCATGGCTCCTTGGACAAGGCAGGGGTGGGGTGCAGAAGGTCTGGAGAGAGATCATGAATTTTCTGATTGTTTGACAGGTAATCCTTCTAATGATTAGCTAGACAACTAAAAGAGACATGAAAAAATTTATGTCCTGGGTTTGTAGACCAGATGCACATATCACATGTTCATTCAGGGGTGTGAGTTTAGGGCTTTTCAGTGGAATTTTTATTATCTTTTAAAGTCCTACAAGAAGAATCTCTCCACATCTTGTGATAAACAGATATTGAGATATTATCTGACTACTGCAGTTCATATTTTAGCAGGAAACACTAGGTAAGGAGCCTCTCATATAGTACATTTTTATAAACCATTTATTCTTTTTCTTCTCCTCCATTGGCAAATGCTCCGTGTTGCATTCACGTATAAAACAAATAATGATTCCATATTTCATAGGAATTATTTGTGACAGTTACACTAGATGCAAAATTGCTCTGTGATGGAAGACTAATGGATTTTGACTGTGAGGCAGTAAAGGATGAGACCTCCTATTTTCAGGAAGGACATGTTTAGGAACCTCCAACCCCCACTCCTGAATCCATTTTCCTCTTAAGAAAATATCCACACTTAAGAAAATGTACGTTTTTTCAGACAGCATCTTTTCTTTTGTTCATTCATTTCAGAAGTTGCCTCACATTTCAGAAGGCTCACAGCTGTGGTCCCTGCAGCGAGGGTGGTCCTGGAGCGCCTGCTGCAGGTTTGGGTACAGACTGACAGTGGCAGGTGAGCACTGTGGGTCCAAGGCACAGAAGTAGGTGGCAGCGAGGCCATGCTGGGCGGCCGTGATGTGCAGGGTGCTGCGTCTGGCTTTGGTATCCAGCGAGGCTCTGAACTGATCCTTCTGCTTCACTTCTCCATTTGACAGCAGCACAAACAGAGGTTCCAGACTTGTCCCCAGAGCCTGTCTGTACCACTGCAGTCTGTCTGAAAAGCTGCTCGGATAACTGCAGTAGAGAGTACACTCTTCTCCCTCCTGGACGCTCAGGGTCTGGGGGCTTTGCTCCACTGTCTCCTGGCCACCTAACCCTGTCCAAAGAGAGCAGAAGCAGGTGTTCACTGATTACTACTCAATCCAGTTCCTCCCCAAAGAACCCACGTGAGTCTCACTGATCCTGGTCTCCACCCAGGACATTGTATGGACAGTTTCTTTGCCCCACAGCTACCCCTCCAGTAACCCCTCAACTCACAGTCTAGTTGAAGCCACAGAATCACGGCTAGTAGTGTCTTCATTTTTTTTTTTTTTTTTTTCTGTCCAATTCACTGAACACTTAGATTTACAAGCCTTGAAGGCTGGCCAGGGCTCTCCAAATATAGTAGATTTTCCTTTCTCTAGAGAAACACGATTTCAACAGATGTTCCACCCAGTAATAACCACCTCATGCTATTCACTCAGTTCCTCCCTTTCATTAAAAAAAAGGCGGGGGGGGGGGGGGGCGGGGCTGGCGGCGGTGGTTGTGTGGGCTTTTTGCACTGAAGTTGTGAATGGAAACAGTGCCCTCTTCAGGATGTTTAGATAAATTACTAAGACGGCAATTCCATTGAATTGATGGTATACACAGATGAAATTTGCTAATTGTAAGCCAGTGAAGTATTCTTAAATTTTTCTTAGCAAATTAATTCTTTAAAAACATCATTTATTTAGTGAGGATATTTTTCAAGTGACAGAAATGTAATTTAAATAAGCTTAGGCAAGAGGAGAAATGCTTTGGCTTCTGTGACCTTGGCAAGAGCAGCAGAAATGTTTGGGCTTCAGGCATCCAGGATGCCGGGAACTGAATCCTGAAAGCAGTCGCTGTTCCTTCTGCCTCTTTCTGTTTAACTTCATTCCCTTAGACTGGATTTCACCACAAAGCAGGAGACGTGAGTGCAAACGTTTCCTGCCAGAGGCTCATCTCACACTGTAGCCGCTGAAGTATTGAGGCTCCCTCTTTCTGATCCCAAATTAAACAAGTCTGGGTTATGGCTTTGATTACCTCAGTCTGAGTCAGGTTTCCCTCCGGGAGGTCAGTTTGTGCCCAGAGGGGAGGGACTGTGATGTGACTGGCAGTGAGATGGTGGTCCTCATTCATATCACATGGTTAGAATTTCTCTTTCACCAGACCGGGGTTGGCTTAGGAGAGGACAGCATTGCAGATGCCTCCCATGGTCACACTGTATCAGTTCTGTGAGCCATGGACAGGGGTTTGGAGTAGGAAGGTTTTCATTTCTTCAGCACGCCTCCAAACATGTGTAGCTGCTTCTGCAGTTTATAAATCATCTCCCCATCCTGCATGTGCCGGGCCTTTTCTGTGGCATGCCGACTTCGGGGGAGCACCACCGAAGTTTCTTCAATGCCTCCAAAAGCACATACACAAGTAATGCAATCATAAACATGCATTGAGCTCTACTAGCTGCCACACACTATACTAAGTGAGCACAGACTCTCATTTAATCCTCACAATACCTGTATTTTATAGAAAAGGTAACTGGAGCTTACCTAGACTTTTAGAAAGTTGAGATGTTTAAGTGAAATCCATTTC
Source organism: Oryctolagus cuniculus (assembly GCF_964237555.1). Lineage (NCBI taxonomy): Eukaryota > Metazoa > Chordata > Mammalia > Lagomorpha > Leporidae > Oryctolagus > Oryctolagus cuniculus. The sequence continues at coordinate 52,703,563 of NC_091443.1, forward strand.
ATCATGGTCTATTGGCACAAATTATTAATGGATGATTTAAAAATTCCTTCCTTATGTGGAATTATAACACATTCTTAAGGTTATGACATTTGTGTTTTCTTTTTTGTTTATGGGTTTTATAGAAATCATGACTTTGTTCATAAATTCCAATTTTTGTTTCATTCAGTTTTGTTTTGAAATTGACTGCTGATTTTATTAGTCAGTTTCTCCCTTCTTTATTTGGATTACTTTGCTTCTTTCTTTTTCATTTCTTGAATTGCAAGATGTGGCTCCCCTTTTTACTCTTTATTAATAGGTGTATATGAAGCTATGTATTATGAGCATTGCTTTGGACAAATCCATAGATTTTTTTAATATGTAGCACTATCATTAGTGTTAATATTTAATTGTTTGCCATTTTAACTCTTACTTCTTTGACCTAGAAATTTTAGAATATTATAAGTGGTGAATTTCCTTTCTACTCATTTATTGCCACCTTTCAATTATTAATTTCTAGCTTTATTGCATTGAAAATGTAGCTTGTATGAATCTTTCTTATTGTTTCTTTGGGATGTAATATATGTTCTTTTTTGAGTAAATGTTAAATAGCTATATCTGTAGTACAAAATTATTTTCCATCTTTCTAAGAACTATTAAGGGGTTTCAAAAATTATTTTTCAACACAAGTTCCATCAAGTTAAAAATAATTATATAAATGATTCAACTAGGCATTTAGTCCAAACCTACAGAACTTGGGGTCTAAGAAATTTAACTAAATCAATACAGTCTTTTTTGACATCATTAACTGAAGAGAAAATGAGTGAACTTACTCTTGTATATCCCCCAAATTTTGCTTTATATTTCTCTGACACAATGTAGTTCATGAACTAAAATGAGGCTCAATCATACATCTATTCATCTATCCATTTATGAAGAGAACAAATAATTCTGAGAATCCATTATGTTCCAGATCCTGGATTGAGCTTGTAGACAATGACAATGATCAAAACAGATTCAGTCCCTGTTTTCATGGAGCGTGCTGCCTTTTATTTTATCTTAAAAAGTTTAACTAATTGTACACACTTATGGGCCACAGTGTGATATTTCAACACATGTACACAATGTTCACTGATCGAAACAGGGCAATCAACATTTCTCTTTCACTGACATCACTTTACGATTACAGGCTTGGAGCTTCTCTGGTCTACTTACTCATTCAACATATACTAGTTTATTGCTAACTTATTCCTTCAATCTGATCCTTATTTGGTACCCATTAGCCAAACACCATCTACTACCCCCCTGCCAACCCCTCCCAGCCTCTGATAATCACTGTTCTGTATTCAGATTGAGTTTTGTTTTTGTTTTCACATATAAAAGAGGACACATGTGATTTGTCTTCATTTTCTGACTTATTTCACTGAACATGATGTCTTCCAAGTTCCATCCATTTTGCTGAAAATGGCTGAAAAATATTCCACTGTGTATGTGTGTGTGTATATATATATATATATATGTATATATATAAATAAATATATATATATATATCACAGTTCTTTATCTGTTCATCTGATGATTTTGATGATTGGTTGAGTCCATATCTTGGCTACTGTGAATAGTGTTGCAATGAATATTGTGTAGCAGGTATCCTTTTATAAAATGATTTCATGTCTTTTGGATCTACATTGCCAGAAGATTTTGATGAGGATCTTTCAGTCAGGGTGAAATGATTTCTCATTGTGATTTTGACTTGCATTTCCATGATGGCAAGTGATATTGAGCACTTTTTTTTCATAGACTTGTTGGCCATTTGCATTTCTTCTTTTGAGAACTGTCTATTAAGGTCCTTTGCCCATTTCTTAACTGGATTTTTTGTTGCTTTGAGTTTTTTGACTTCTTGATATATTATGGATATTTATACTTGCAAGATAAGTAGCTTGCAAATATTTTCTCCCATTCTGCCAGATGTCTCTTCACTGTATTGACTATTTCCTTTGATGTGCAGAAGTTTTTGAGTTTGGTATAATCCCATTTGTCTAGCTTTGATTTTGTTGTCTATACCTTTACGGTCTTCTCCCCAAAATCATTTTTGTAGATTTCCATATCATAGCCCAGATATGGAAACAACCAAGGAGTCTAACAGATAAATGAATTAAGAAAGTGCAATTTGTGTACATATTGAACTATTACCCAGCAATTTAAAAGAATTAATTTCTGTGCAAAATGAGTGGAACTGTAGTATGTTATGTTAAGTGAAATAAGCCATACACAGAAACAAATACCATATGTCCTCCCTATTATGTGGGAGCTAAAAGATCTCAATATAAACATAGACTAGTGAGTATACTAAATACTAGAAACTGGAAAGGTAAAGGGAGTAGAGGGGGACTGGATAACAGATACCAAGTCTGAGCTAGTGTTACATGGTCTGATGGGTGACTACAGTTCACAATACCCTATTATATATTTTCTGAGAAAATAGAAAAGCTCCAAGACTCCATCATAAAGTAATGACAGAGGGAGAAATCTAATTAGCTTGGTTTGCAATGCATGATATGTTTAAATGTCATACTGTGCCACATATGTGTATAACTATTATTAATAATTTTAATGTTTTAAAAAGAAATATAAAATTAAATAGATTTTTTAAAAGGAAATCTTTAAATGTTAGGATAATCAAATATATAATACCCAGCTACTTTTTTGCTCAGCCCAGTTGTATATGGAACCAGGATTTTATAGCTTAGGTGCCAGGAAGTAACTGCTTGATTCAGTGCCAGAATAGTCTTAAATGTGATTTAAAAACACGATTCTAATACAAACAGTGAGGGGGCCCAAGTTTTATTAAAATTATTAATGAGAGAACTATTAATAAAAAGGGCTGATTCCACAAATGCTTACAGGGGAAAAAAAAGAAACATATTGATAGCAAAATAAAATATGGTTAAGGTTGACATTACAATTCGGGGTTAATTTGTCTTCCAGACTATGAACCCGTAAGATCTATCCTATTTCTGTAGATTAACCTGTAGCCCACAGCAGTGTAAACTACCCAAGCCTCTTCTCAGTTATGGATTGCCAGGTAAATATACAGTGACAACAAAGTTACTCAAGGATGCCAGATAGGTGCTCACTAGAAAATTCTCCTGCATGACAGAGAGAAGAGTTAACAATCATTCTCTTCTTTCCAAGATTGGAGTGACTTCTTTCACAATGACTATGCATTTAAAACTATCTGGTCCACGATAAAAAACGCATATTCAAATGACTTTGTGTCATGCAAGAACTCAATCTCCCATAGCTTTCTAATTCACCAGAAGCTATTCTTCCTAGCCAGAAATGTCAAATAGGCTTCAGGAAATTTATTGAAACTCACAGTTCTTTCCTTCAAATATCCTGCAAGTTTTTTCCAAACCTCACTTAATGAAGACTTGCTGAGAATGTATCAGTAATATATGGTGCAGCCTAATGCTGTGATCTTCAGCTGGAGGACAGATACGTAGTTTAAGAGAGTCAATTTCCAGATCTTCAACTTTCCTATGCAACCTTTTAAAGAAATAATCTGCTAGATGCTTGACTGAGTCTCATTTCCTAGCTCACGTTTCACAATTTCCCTTCTCTAACCTTATACAAGAAGGCATCTTACTTACAGGATTTCCCTGTGGCTTAAAAATCTCTTTGGTATTACATGGAGGGATAATTTGTTGGTGTCAGGGAAACCTCCTTCTGTAAGCACCATAATATGACCTCAGGCATTTTATTTCTTTTTTTTTTAATTTATTTGAAAGGCAGAATGACGAAAAGAAAAGAGAAGAGGGGGAAAAGATCTCCCATTTGTTGGTTCACTCTTCAACAGATTGAATGGAAATATTTTAAGCAGAGAACATAGCAATATAAAATTCTCAAATGTTAATGCAGATCTTGTTCATGAATTTTAATCAAATGTTTGTGGGTACCAAATCAGTTTGCTTTTAGGATTTCTCTGGATATGGAATGGATGATGGCTGGGTGGTCATATGGAGTAGATATATAGCTTGGATTGTTTCATTCCTGATTCTAGGTTCTTGCTAATGCACACACTGGGTTGCAGCAAGTGATGCATCAGGCAACTGGATCCCTGCCACCCAAGGGGGAAACCTAGATGAGTTCTTGGCACTGACATTTGTAGAGTGGGCCAGCAAATGGGATCTTTCCCTCTCTTCCTTTTTCTCTGTCTCAAATAGATAAAAAATTATTTTTTAAATATTTCACTAGATATACATAAGATCTATTATATGAATTTTATTTGTAAATGACAATATTTGTAATATTGTAGAATTTATAACCTTTACAGGCAGTTAAATATTTAATGATAAAATATTTTAGAAGCCATCTTAAAAACATGTGAATAGTTTTCCAGTGTCTGACTACTGTGTGTTCAATGCATTGATTGGCCCACAAACATGACAATGATTACCATGCAGGGCTTCCTGTCGACGCAGAAGATCCCTCTGACCCTTAGTTTATCTTTCTGTGATTTTTTTTCCTAGCTAATGGAAGTCCAGAAATATTTAATAGGAAATTCCAGCAATAAATAATTCAGTAGTCTTAAATATCTTTTATTATAGCATATTGTTAAAACTGTTTTTATTTTATTATTATTAGTTAAATTTGTGTCTCCTATGGCCTTTGGTGGAAAGGATAAGTCCTACTGAAATCCATGCAATTTCTCAAATGTTGGGCCTTAGACCTGAATTCAGATGAAACAAGATAGAACTAGGTACCTTTATGTCCAACATCATTTACCTTTGTTGACTTGCAGATGTTAGGTGTAAGAAATTTCGAACAATGCAATCCTGGGCTACTGCAGGGGAGGCATCTGTTGCACATACCTGCTGTGTTAAATGATTCATCCCTTTGATCAAGTAGAAATACTTTTTTTCCCATCAAAGAAGCTCAAATCTTGCTGTCTTATAAAAAATGCTGATTCGTGGTTTCACAGAGAGAATGTAACTGTCAAAGAATCACGACAAAGAGCTCAAGTTAGAGAGACAGTTAGAATTCCTTGCTCCTGGTTTTATTAACTCAAAAGAAGGCAGCAAGTACAAGCAAAAAAATGCTAGTAGGAAGCAAAATATCCATAGGAATTGACCAATGGAGTCTCAATACTGGTTCTACTCTCATCATGTTCTTTAACAAAGGTAGATGCAGAAACAGGAAAATAGAAATTCTAGCCTAAGCAGTGGGGCAGGAAAATAATTTTGGGCAAGGGTAGGGTCAGATGAGCTCAAAGCTACAATTTTATTTTATGGATGCCTCTAGATGTCATTTTTTTTTTTTTGTCTTTTCTCTTGTTTCTTCATTAGTCTGTATCAGCTCTCTTTTCTAGAATATCTGTTATATCATGATATTGTATATGTTGTGTGTTTCCTTCTAGGCAGGGAAGGTATTTGCAACATTCAGGCTAATGTTTAAAAACCTGTTTGTGTTTGGAATGGACCTCAGAACAGATGAGGGTGAGAGAGTCACAGAGTTAGACTCCTCCTGGGGGCCCCCTGCTGTGAGGAGCTTGATGAGGGAAGGACTCTGGGTTTCAACCATGTTGGCTAAATGTGAGGAAATAAGATGGAACAAGAACTTTCTTTAAATTTCAATCTCCACTGCGCTTTCCCTCTTTGGTAGATTTTATAAGGATCCATCCAGGAAAGCTCCCCAAAGAGTGATTTATAAGAAGAAAGGGAGAAAGAGAAGAAACTGCTTGCTCCTAAAACCTGGGTATTTCAGAAACCAAGTCTGAAGAGATTCAATCAAATTTCTGGGTCCCCATTCCTATGTCACTCAGTCCTGTGATCTGACACAGCAGACCCATGTTTCGCTCTCTTATTCCTGTTGAATTTCCCAGGGCAGGGCTCCTTATGAACATGGGGGTGCAGTCACACGCTTTGCCAGCTTGCTACTGTAGCTGCTACTGTTCTTTCAGAGGTTTCTACTCCTGTGTTGAAAGGAAATTTCACACTGAACTTGACAAGGCCTAAAGCAGTTTACTTACTTTCTTTTTTAAAAGATTATTTGAGAAGCAGAATTAGAGAGAGAGAAAAAGAGAGAGAGAGTTTTCCATCTACTGGTTCACTTTCGGAGGCTGAAGCTGGGCCGATGTGTAGCCAGGAGCCAGGTGCTTCTTCCAGGCCTCCCACATGGATGCAGTTGCTTTCTCAGGCACATTAGGAGGGAGCTGAATTAGAAGTGGAGCAGCCAGAACTGGAACTGGCACTGATTTTGGTTGCAGGTGCTGCAGGCGGAGGCTTAACTAAGCCACAACGCTGGCCCCTGCAGTTTGCTTTCTTTTCCTTCTCTCCATGGATATTTCTGAAAGGAAGGGCTGAAGTACTTAATTTCAGTAGATTGTACAAACAAGAAGTAGAGCAGCCATGTAGGGAAATGGAGCCCTGTGTCTGAATTAGTGGGGCCACATGGGTGTTTCTTGAGAGAGACAACTTCAGTCCTATTGGGCGTGAACAGAGTTGCATCAGCCTTTTTGTGGATGGAATCTGGAGACTAAGTTTGCCCCTAACTTGCCAATTGAAATTTTAAGCAGTTGGAATGTGGTTTGCTAGATGAGTAATTGGAAGCTTTGATCTCCAAACTAGGAGTGGAGGTGCGCTCAGACCAGCACTTTCTCCTTGCTTTCTCACTGTTTGCTCTTTTTTAAATTTTATTTGACAGATAGTGAGAGAGACAGAGAGAAAGGTCTTCCTTCTGTTGATTCACCCCTCAAATGGCCGCTATGGCCGGAGCTACGCCTATCCAAAGCCAGGAGCCAGGTGATTCCTCCTGGTCTCCCAGAGGGGCGCAGGTGCCCAAGCACCTGGGCCATCCTCCACTGCCCTCCCCGGCCACAGCAGAGAGCTGGACTGGAAGAGGAGCAACAGGGATTAGAACCAGTGTCCATATGATATGCTGGCGCCACAGGCAGAGGATTAACCTAGGGAGCCACGGCGCCAGCCACCCTCACTGTTTGCTCTTACTTCGAAGTGATATGGAACTAATCAGGGAGATCGAATTTGGCTCATGAGCTGGATTCCACACCCCCTACACCCTCCGTGATCTCACCTGTATCCACCCACCTGTCAATCAGACTACATAACCACTCCCCTTTTGGAAGAGAATAAGAGGCTGGAGTGTGCTGGGGGGAAGCATAGTGCCACCGACCACTGCCCTCCTTCCCTCGTGCCCTCTGGCTTGTTATCTCTGGCCTGCTCCCTGGAAAAAGGCTGGTATGGAACTCCCCCTTTACTTTTTCTGACCCACTTTCCCTAAATAAAGCCCTCACGTTCCTGGGTATTTCTCTCACTTTCCAAATAGATCCAGAACTTTACCATGTTGCCTGTCTCGTTTGGGCTGGTGCTTAGAATTCTTATCTAAGAAATGGCAAGACCCTGAAATATTAAATTTTGGTTTATGTTCTCCCATAACAAAAGTGTAACCAATGATACGATCAAGTCACACACTACTGATTGTTTTAAGTAAGTCCTCCTTTGGGAAAACACATTAATTGAAATATATTGTGTATTTAGCCAGTTGATCTTTCAACCAGCAAATATTTGTTTATTGCCAAATGTGATGATTTATTGGACACTGTGCATAAACATATGTGTGTGATTGGGAGTGATGATGGTGATTTAATTTATGCTTCTATGTGCATAAATCACAATCTTTGTTCTGAGTACAGACATATACAAACTTTCACACATAGTTAAGTAAAAGTGAAAGTCAATATTTTTAAACATTCTAAAACTGGCTTGACAAGACAGGGATAAAATCCTCAAAAAACCTGATTTGTAATCTTATTCGCCCCTTCTGGCTTGCTCATGATAAAACAAAAATGCCATCCACGGGGTGAGATAGGTATTACCTTCTTCTTTATCTCACATGGAAGAAGAATTTCCAACTGGACAAGGCAAAGAGAAAAGCAAGATGTATTTAAAAGCAAGATTTATTTAAATCAGAGACCTCCTGGTGGAGCGGCCAGGAGGGGGGCTCCAAGAGAGGCAAAATCTACAGGGCTGCTGGTGGTGGTGGGGTTTTTAAGAACAATTTTGGGGAGAAGAAAATGTCATTGAGTACAAGGCTGAGACAAACCCATCAAAGGACCTGGTTTGTAATCTTTTTACTCTGACTTGCTCATGATAAAACAAAAGAGCCATCAGAAGGGTGGGGTGCCTAATTTGTTTTACAGTAAACTGGCAGAGTCCTAGCATAAAGGCAAAGATAGTTCATGGTGAAGGACTTTGAGATGGAGTCAAATTCTGGGACAGCAAGCAGGCCACTGTAGTGGTGCCAACACATCATGCCACAGGCCCAGGTGTGGAATGTCCACTGCTGGCTAGTTATCCACCCCAGGGGTACACCAGACTGGCTACTCAGCTGCACAGACGAAAGTATCCAGAAGATAATAGATGTAGTGAAGTGTTGCTATTGTTATTTAGCCTCATCTGACACTCAATTATTTCCTTTTTTTTTTTTTTTTTTTTGACAGAGTGGACAGAGAGAGACAGAGAGAAAGGTCTTACTTTTGCCGTTGGTTCACCCTCCAATGGCCGCCGCGGCTGACGCGCGGCGGCCGGTGCACCGCGCTGATCCGATGGCAGGAGTCAGGTGCTTCTCCTGGTCTCCCATGGGGTGCAGGGCCCAAGCACTTGGGCCTTTCTCCACTGCACTCCCGGGCCACAGCAGAGAGCTGGCCTGAAAGAGGGGCAACCGGGACAGAATCCGGCGCCCCGACCAGGACTAGAACCCGGTGTGCCGGCGCCGCAAGGTGGAGGATTAGCCTAGTGAGCCGCGGTGCTGGCCTATTTCCTCTTAATATCCAAATGTCTTCACAGGAAATGGAAGAATAAAGTCCTACAGGCAGTCAGCCAGCCATGACTGCTAGAGTTGAGCTCTGAACTTCTTAGCAGTCAATGTAATGAGGGAAAATAATCACCCCATGGTGATTACCTTGCCCAGGTGATAAAAACAATCTATTTGTGTAGGCAGGTATAAGTGTAGGTACAAATGGCCCTTGCATTAAATCTTCAGAGAAATTTTTCTAATTGTGTCTCAAAAGAAAACATGAGGTGATATGTAAACCATGTCCTCAATAAAGAACCTACAGTATGAGCTGGCGCCGTGGCTCACTAGGCTAATCCTCCGCCTTGCAGCGCCGGCACACCAGGTTCTAGTCCCAGTTGGGGCGCCGGATTCTGTCCCGGTTGCCCCTCTTCCAGGTCAGCTCTCTGCTGTGGCCCGGGAGTGCAGTGGAGGATGGCCCAAGTGCTTGGGCCCTGCACCCCATGGGAGACCAGGAGAAGTACCTGGCTCCTGCCATGGGATCAGTGCGGTGCGCTGGCCGCAGCGCGTCAGCCATTGGAGGGTGAACCAACGGCAAAAGGAAGACTTTTCTCTCTGTCTCTCTCTCTCACTGTCCACTCTGTCTCTCTCTCTCACTGTCCACTCTGCCTGTCAAAAACTAAAAAAAAAAAAAAAAAAAAAAGAATTTGGCCCTGTAAGGATAGAAAAATACGTGTGTGTGTGTGTGTGTGTTTAGTACTGGTATTGCTTGAGTCATCTTTACATGAGTTCAGTTTTTTTTAACCCCCAAATATGATGAATATTGCAATGCCTGAGGGTTCTATGCAGTTTGGTGTCATTTCTCTACATCATAGTTTATTATCTCTCCTTTTTAAATTTTTTTTATCTTTTTAAAGTTTTTTTTATTAATATAGTCTTTCCTATGGTAAGGGGCTTGACTCTACTTTTTCTAAATCATATTAAAAACTTGTTATGGATAACTTGTGGTTCATTTAATATATGTTGAACAGTGACGCCATGATCATCATAAAATCTTTAAAGTTCTCACATACTCACTTAGCGCTGTCATAATGTTTCTTACCTTATGCCTGAATGCTAATCAGATATAATGCTTTGATACATTTTTCTAGGGCACTTTATTTTGTACCCGTTAGCTTGGTTTTGCCAGTGTTTCATGACTTCTTAAACATTTATCCTCATTTTCCTTCATCATTCTTGTCATACTTATTTAGGCTTTAATTCTTTATCTTTAAGCAACTTTCCTTTGGCTCTTTCTTCCTTTAACTATCTTCATTAAATATTGATTGTATTCTTGTGTTTTCTGAACTGCTTACTTCTTCAGACTGTTAGCAAACCCTTTTGGTTACCTCAACAACGAGTATTTTTAAACAAAATAAAATCTTCTCTTTGCCTCTTACTGCCTTTCAGTTCCCTTTCTTCCCATGTTTATGTCTTTTTGTTTTTAAGACATGTGAAAATGGACCATCATTCATAGTATGTGAGGATCTGTATGGGTTGATTAAATAAAACTTTCAGCTACAATAGAAATGATCAAGATTATATCTAAATAGTTTATATGATTTAGAATGATTCTGTCAGGGCTGACGTTGTGACATAGTGGGTAAATAGGGGATTCCAGCAATGCTGGAATCCCATACAGGCACAGATTCATATCCTAGCTGCTCAGCTTACAATCCAGCTTCCTGGTAATGGCCTGGGAAAAGCAGCAGAAGATGGCTCAAGTACTTAGGCCCCTGCTATCCATGTGCCAGATCCAGATGAAGCTTCTGGCTCCTGGCTTTGGCCTGGCCCAGCCCTGGCTGCTGTGGCCACCTGGGGAGTGAACCAGCAGATGAAAGATATCTCTCTCTGTCTCCTTCTATCTCTCTGTAATTCTGATTTTTGGATAAATAAGTAAATCTGGAAAATGTGATTCTGTCATGATTTCTCTATATTTATTGCCTTTGAACTTTTACTGTTAGAATGTTGCAGCAGGCTTATCATAGCAAGTTGTATCAATCTGTATCTTCTTTTATTCTGCAGTTTCAGTTTATAAAACATAGAATTTAACACATCGTGCAACCAAGTTTACCATAAAGATTTGTTATTCATCCTTTCATCTACTGAACACATTGAAATGATCTTGAGTAACAGTCTATGCTGAATATCTGATCATCCGATCTATGTTGTTGAGAAATAATTTTACTTGTGGCTTCCTGCTTCTAGGTTGAAATGCAAATTTGAGTAATTTTAAAAAGTATTTAATGGAAATTAACATGTGAGCTTATTACTGCTTTGATGGCAAGAGGAGATTGAAAAGAAATTAATAGTTTTGGGGTCATCTGTTTTCTTTTTAAATTTTTATCTACTTATTTACATTTATTTGAAAGGCAGAGAGAGACACACACACAGGGAAAGAAAGAGAGAGAGAGATCTCTCATCATCCATGGACTCACTCCTCAAATGTCCACAACAGTCCGGCTGGATCAGGAAGAAACCAGGATCTCAGAACTCAATCTGGGTCTCCCATGAGGGTAACAGAAACCCAACTGCTTGAGCCATAATCTTTTGTCTTCGAAGGAGCACATTAGCAGGAAGTTGGAATCAAGGGCAGAGGTGGGTCTCATGCATATATTAATCACTGCACCAAATGCCTGCCCCTCATCTGTTATTTTTGCCTACATATTATTTACTCTTCTTCTAACAGTATTGTGGCTTTGCCTTGTGAAACTACCTTTTTCCATTTCTCACATCTGAACAAGTTAGTCTAAGAAAAATCAGTACCAAGATGCTTTCTGAAATTATCGGGAAATAAGCTTATTCCTTCTGCAAGAGTTGTCAGGTTGGCAGTTACTATAGGCAAGATAATGGTCCCCCAGAGATGTCTGCCTTAGTGCATATCGTCTGCTATAACAAAAATACCGTGTACTGGAGGGCTTCAGTAACAACAGTTTATTTCTCACAGTGCTGGAGGCTGTGATGCGGCAGATTCAGCAGTGTCAGAATCTAACAAGGGTCCACTTCCTGTTTATAGGTGGACATCTGTCTTAAATGCAACCTTCCGTCACAGAACGGGCAAGGGAGCTCTCCTAGACCTTGTTACAATCCCATTCGTGAAGGTTCCACCAGCATAACCCAACCACCCTCGAAGGCCTTACCTCTTCATAGTGGTTAGGATTTCTGGATACAGATTAGGGGCACACAAACATTCAGTCTATAGCAATGTCCATGTCCCCATGTCCTGTCTCCAGAACTTGTGAACATGTTTCCTTACATGGTAAAAAGGATTTTTTTTTTTTTTTTGACAGGCAGAGTGGACAGTGAGAGAGAGAGACAGAGAGAAAGGTCTTCCTTTGCCGTTGGTTCACCCTCCAATGGCCACCGCAGCCGGCGTGCTGCGGCCGGCGCACCACGCTAATCCCATGGCAGGAGCCAGGTACTTCTCCTGGTCTCCCATGGGGTGCAGAGCCCAAGCACTTGGGCCATCCTCCACTGCACTCCCGGGCCACAGCAGAGAGCTGGCCTGGAAGAGGAGCAAACGGGACAGAATCCGGTGCCCTGACCGGGACTAGAACCCGGTGTGCCGGCGCCGCAAGGCGGAGGATTAGCCTAGTGAGCCGCGGCACCGGCCAAAAAGGATCTTGAAGATATGATTAAATCAAGATTGTTGCCATGGGGAGATTATTCTGGAATACCTGGGTGATCTCAGTGTAATCACAGGAGTCGTTATATAAAAGGGCCATGAGCTAATGGCAGAAACTGGGAAAAGCCCGAGGGTTTGGGTGCTGTTCCCTGGGGAGTTTCCAGAAGAAATATGGTCCCACTAAAACCTTGATTTCAATTCATCGAGACTCTGGCCTCTAGAACCTGGAAACGGGCATCAGGGTTGTTTAAAGCACTGTGCTTGTGGTAGCTTGGTACAGCAGCAATAGGAAACCAACACAGCATGACAGGAGTCTAAGGCTGCTGGTGAGTTTGCTATCCCTTTGGCCAGCGCCTGCTTCAGAGTAAAGGCGTTACAAAGAAGAGCCAAGGGGGAGAGACGTGCTATTGGTGACATTATCTGAGCATTTGGATACAGTCCTTCCTGAGGTAGATAACCTGGATTTTTCCGTTTTGTTAGCCAAACAATTTTTTCAACTTTTTGCCCCAGTTACATTGATCTGGGTTTTTCTCTTCTTCATATACAGGTTTATATACTACTTTTTTTAAGATTTACTTATTTATTTGAAAGGCTGTTTGAAAGACAGAATTATACAGAGAGAGGGAGAGTCAGAGACAGAAACAGAGACAGAGTTCTTCCACCTTCTGGTTCACTCCCTAAATGGTCGAAATAGCTGGAGCTGGGCAGCACCCAATGGGATGCCAGCATCGCAGGCGGCAGCTGGACCTGCTACGCCACAGCATAGGCCCCTATATAATAGTATTTTAAAATTGCACTTTTATTGTTTGGAAACAATTCACTTGTCAGACTCACCCACAAAAGTTATTGATTGAGTAAAATTAAGGTATATTCCAAAGATGTAAAATTTTATAGCCATGGAAACTCATGCTAGAGGAGAACTGTTTATTCGTGCGAGAAAGTGTTTATAATATATTAGTTTTTCACCAGAGGAAAAAAAAAATTGGAAACCAGTGTTCACATCAGGCTTAACTAGTTCAGCTGTGTGAGTGTCCAGCACAAAGGAGCTGCCCACTTGAACAGGCACAGGAGAGGCTGGGGGGAGACATAGCAATAATGCTTCTGTTGTTTTTCTCATTTTATTTCTCTTTTACCCTGAGAATAAGGGGGGGGGACCCTCATGATCCAGGTTTTTCCCACTTCCCCATGGCAGCTCGTTGGCCTCACCTGTAGATCTTGTTTTTCTGTGTGGTCACCTCCTCCCAGGCTGCCTCATCAGAATATTTACATATATATTTAAAACGTTTATTTAGGCTGGTGCCGTGGCTCACTAGGCTAATCCTCCGCCTTGTGGCGCCAGCACACCGGGTTCTAGTCCCGGTCGGGGCACCGGATTCTGTCCCGGTTGCCCCTCTTCCAGGCCAGCCCTCTGCTATGGCCCGGCAGTGCAGTGGAGGATGGCCCAAGTGCTTGGGCCCTGCACCCCATGGGAGACCAGGAAAAGCACCTGGCTCCTGGCTTCGGATCAGCACAATGCGCCGGCCGCAGCGCGCCAGCCGCGGCGGCCATTGGAGGGTGTACCAACAGCAAAAGGAAGACCTTTCTCTCTGTCTCTCTCTCTCACTGTCCATTCTGCCTGTCAAAAAATAAAAAAAACATTTATTTAAATGCAAATATTTACTGATCAGTACAACAGCACACGAAACTCTATTTGACAGTTGTTTGTGCTTTTTTCTCATCTTCTTATGTCAAATGATGCATTAAGTAACTTTCAGAAATGCAGGGTGAACCCAAGTGGTCTGGAAGGAGGATAGATGGGTCAGGAAGCAGTGAGGTGGAGTGATGTAGATGTTTGTACTGCTTTATGATTAGATAGAAATAAGATGTTTAGATAGCCCAGGCTGGAAGGTAGCAGGTAGAGAAATTCCCCAATCTGGAAACCCAGAAAGAACAGATTTTTTTAAAGAATTATTTTATTTATTTGAAAGGCAGAGTTGCAGAGAGAGAGAGAGAGAGAGAGAAATTCTTCATCTGCTAGTTCACTCCCCAAATGGCTGTAATGGCCAGAGCTGGGCCGATCTGAAGCCAGGAGCCAGAAACTCCTTGCAGGTCTCCCACATGGGTGCAGGGGCCCAAGCACTTGGCCCATTCCTTGCTGCTTTCGCAGGCACAATAGCAGGGAGCTGGGTCAGAAGTGGACTCAAATCAGCACACATGTGGGATGCCCTGCAAGCTGCAGCTTTACCCACTATGCCGCAGTGCTGGCCCCCAAAGAACAAATTTTTTTAAAAAAGAATTATTTATTTATTTATTTATTTGAAAGGCAGAGTTGCAGAGAGAGAGAGAGGAGAGAGACAGAGATTTTCCGTCCACTAGTTCACCCCCCAAATGACTGTAAGGGTCAGGGCTGGGCCAGACTGATGCCAGAAACCATTTATCTGGGTCTCCCATGTGAGTGGCAGGGCCCAAGCACTTGGACCACATTTCACTGCTTTTCTCAGGCCATTAGAAGGGATCTGGATTGGTAACGGGTCAGCCGGGATTCGAACTGGTGCCCATATGGGATGCTGGCATTGCAGGCAGTATTTTAACCACAGTGCTGACCCCTGAACAGATTTTTTATTATTTATCTAAATATTGAGTGAGGCTGTGGTGGGAAAAAAGGATTTGTGAGGAAGGTAAGAAATTCAATTTGGATTAAGTTGACTCAGGTGATCATGGTGCATACAGACATATAGTAATGAGTGTAACAAATGAAAGTTTACAATATGTTTCTAGAAGAATACAGCTTGAGGCCAGGCTGTGCACGCTGCCAGACTGCAGTGACACTTAGAATGCCTGCTCCATCCTCTCTTAACACACAAGCTCATGAGTTTTAAATGAAATAACACATCTGAAGGGACTTTGGCCATTGCTACACTTATTATTCTATTACTAGTTGGAGACTTACAGCTTATAGTCATCTCTCTGTGTTCCTTCAGTCAGAAAAAAATGTTTTTTCCCTCCAGAAAACACAGTGATTTCCTCTGAGTGTTCTTGTTACTCTGAACACTTCTCCTGACCTTTGCATAAGCACTGAGGTCTGGGGTTTTTGTAAGCCTCTCTCTGTTGCTCCTATCACTGTGAGTGAAGCAAAAGCACAGAGATACATCCCAGCGTCCCCCAGCTGCGAGTCTGAGATCTTGAGACTGAAGGACTTGGATGCTTTCTGGAAGTTCACAGAGAAGCGATTCTGTGTTGCATTCTGTGGCTTGTAAGCTTCTTGGCGAATAATGAGAACCAGCTCACCGCTGGAAGGCTGTTTGTACCAAAACAAATAGTAATTGCTGTCACCAGTGTCGTATGTGCAGTCCAGGGTCGCTGTCTCTGCCTCCTGCACAGACATTTCTGGCTGTGTCTGAGTGACAGTCTGGGCCATGCTGGATCCTGTGGGAAAGAGGTGAGAAAGGACTCCACTGGATGATCACATCAGAGAGACAGACAGACAGACCCACAGGCTGGTTCTCAGACCTGGCCTTCTTTCCTCTTGATCCCAGCTTCAGAAAAAAATCCATCAGCTTTCTTGCCCTCAGTAGCTGGGCCCAAGAGTTTAGATCCCTGTTGTGTTAACCTTTCTTCCCACTCCCCAGTCCTACTGATTCTAGCGAAAGTTCATAAGTGTGCTTTCCTTACCAAGACAGGTGGAGAGGGAGAGCAGGAGAGCCCACAGTGAGCTGGGGTGTGCCATGCTGCCTCCTGCAGGGTGAGAAACCTCCTGACCTGACCTGAACCGCGGGTGTCAGCTGTCTTCGTGATGTCAGTGCTCAGAACAGGAAATGGCTCGTCAGGTGGGGTGTTGATCATATCTCACTTAGACAAGCCCATCAAACCTTTTTGTCATTTGCTTCAGAGAACATGAGTTTGGCTATAGTGTTGAATAAAAAGGATGTTAGGAGTGGGTGTTTGGCACAAGGGTTAAGTTGCTGCTGGAGATGCCTGCATCCCATATCCGAGTACCTGTTTGGGTCCTGGCCCCTGAGCTTCCAATCTTGCTTTCTGTAATGTGCACCCTAGGGGGCAGCAGGTGGTGGCTCAAGTCCTTGGGTCCCTGACAACCTACATGAGTGACCTGAATTGAGCTTTGGGCTCCTGGCTTCAGTCCAGTGCTGGCTGTTGCAGTCATTTGTGGAAATGGAAGACCTCTCTTCATTCCTCTCTCTCTCTCATAAAATGAAAATAAGTAAATAAAAATTTTACAATAGGTTAAGAAATATGGTAATAAAAATTATATTGTCAGAACTGTAACTTGTTCTGGGATACAGATGAAGAGAAGGAGATGGGAAATTTGTTAAAATTACAGAGAGAGAAAGAGAGATCTTCCATCCCCTGATTCTGAGGCTGGGCCAAGATGAAGCCAGGAGGGAAGGCAGTAGAAGATGGCTCAAGTCCTTGGGCCCCTGCACCCATGTGGGAGACCCAGAAGAAGCTCCTGGCTCCTGGCTTCAGATCGGTGCAGCTCCGGCCATTGTGGCCAGTTGGGGAGTGAACCATCAGATGGAAGACCTCTCTCTCACTCTTTGCCTCTCCCCTCTCTGTGTAACTCTGACTTTCAAATAAATAAATAAATCTTTAAAAAGGAAGAAGTAGATGAAGCCAGGAGCCTGTAACTCAACCCAGGCCTCTCACATTAGTGGCAGGAACCCAAGTACTTGAGCCATCACCTGCTGCCACCCAAGATATGTGCAGGAAACTAGAATCAGACACTCCAGTGTGGGAGGTGCGCAGTCAAAGGAGCATATTAATCAGTTGGCTGCCCCGATACATTGTTTTCATAAAGACACAATTTGGAGAGGAGAGTGAGACAGGTGGCAAAAGTAATGGAGTGGCTGTGTGTCCTCTGTATGCTTTCTTCCTCTGCGTTCCTTTTCCTCCCCCACTTCTCTCTCTCCCCACCAATATCATAAAGTGGTCTCTGGGTTGTGATAACGAAGGTATTAGTTATAGTATTCTTTGACAAATATTGCACAACTCTTTTAATCATTTTAAGAAATGATGAAACATAATGATGTCAGTGACAATGCTCAGATGGTCCTGAGAAAACTGGCATCAGGACTGTGGTGTCTAAATGCACCGTTGTTTGCTGAAGCGTCATTTCTTTTTGTAAAGAATAGCTGCTTGGGGCTGTGGAGCTCTGCAGTAGTGTGGCAAGCGTTCCTGTAAAGGCTTTTGTGCACTTCTGTTAATGACTTTGTGAAAGGAGAATCAGAACAATCAACATAAAAATTCAGTTGAGAACATTCTGTGTGGCTTGTCTGGCAGCTTCGCCCCGGCATCTCATTTTCCTTCGTGCACTCATTCTGCCGAGAGAGAGAGGAAAGGTCAGGAGCGACAGGCCTCGTGTGATAGAAGAGGCAGTTGTGCGAAGGCGAGAACTCACAGGGAAGGAATCGCTGCTCTCGTTTGCATCAATTTTCTCGCCTCCAGAATTCGGAATTCGTGTCGGTGAATCCTAGACAGGACCATCGCTGCGGTCCCTAAAGTGTTTACACGAACTTTGTATAGACTTTTCTCCCCTGTAAAACAGGAAGGAGAATCAAAGATTCGATGAGAAGCTGCTGCACTGCACGGCGTGTTGGCCTTCCCCTCCTGTCCTGTTTATCATTTCAGTTTGGAAGACCTGAGAAACGGGACGTTTAGCCGTAGATGTTCTCAGCTCCAGGGGACTGCTTACCGGGTTGCTTCAGCGGCAGAGTGCGCTCTCTCTCCTTTATTCCGTCATTAGATTTCTGCCATCCCTACTGCTTTCTGGACAAAGGCGCAGGATTGGTAACCGTGCTGATACTTTATAATTGTCCTTTCTGCTCTCCAGTTTGTAGGAAACTCTAGATGACTGCACCGCCTCCCTCCTCAGCCTCAGCCCTGCTGCAGCTCTGGGTTCATTACCGAGAGTCTCGGAAGTAGAGCTTTTCTGCCTCTTTCCTGGGCTCACTGTGCCTGTCGTGCTGACTGGGGACCCCAAGCCAGAGGGTCCATCTTCCGGCCTGGATCTTTTCCTGGTCCTCTGGACCCAGACAAGCTTTTGTATCTTATACTCAGCATCCAGTAAGTTCCCAGTTTCTACAGAGTCATCAAGTTGTTGAACTCTGAAGAGGCAATAAAATGAAACAATCTGTAAGCTGACAAACATGAGGGTGGGAGTGGGCACACAGCTGTCTTGCTGGAAGCAGAACCACTTCTGGGCAGCATGAGAAATTCCAACCCACTGTCTTGGGATAGCAATGCTACCTGTCCCCTCCTGTTGCTGTTAGACTATAAAAAGCAAAAACTAGGGGGAAGTATATGGATAGCACATGCCTACTGCCATGTTCTGCTAGGAGGACTCTTTTTTAAGATTTATTTTATTTATTTGAAAGGCAGAGTTACAGAGAGAGAGAGAGAGAGAGAGAGAGAGAATGTCTTCTGGCAGCCCAGATGGCTGCAATGGCTGGGGCAGGTCCAGATGGAAGCCAGGTGCCAGGAGCTTCTTCAGTTGTCTCCCATGTGAGTGCAGTGCAGGGGCCCAAGCACTTGGATCATCCTCCACTGCTTTCCTAGGCACATTAGCAGGGAGCAGGATTGGAAGTAGTAGCCAGGACTCAAACTGCTGCCCATACGGGATGCTAGCACTGCAGGTAACCCACTATGCTACAAAGATAGCCTTGTGGTGGGAAGACTTTTACAGGGACAGAAAGTGAGGCACATCAGCAATGAATAGCACAATTAGGAGAAGCTGCTGCAGACATCAGATATCCCTTGTTTTTATTTTTTTTAATATTTTTTATACTTATTTATTTTTTAATATTTATTTGAAAGGCAGAATGATGGGGATGGCACAGAGAGAGAGATTGATTCCATCTGTTGGTTCACTCCCTAAATGGCCACAACAGCTAGGGCTGGACCAGGTTGAAACCAGGAGCCAGAAATTCCATCTGGGTCTCCCACATGAGCATCAGGGACCCAAGCAAGTGGGACATTCTCTGCTGTCTTTCCAGGTGCATTAGCAGGAAGATGGATCAAAAGCAGAGCAGCCAGGACTCAAGCCAGCCTCAGATATGAGATGCTGGCCTCACAATCGGTGGCTTAACCTGCAGTACCACAACACCAGCCCTGCTACTCCCTCTTATTTGGGTCTTGACTCAGTAACACTGAGGGTGCCAGCCCTAACCACTCAGACACCTTGTATTTACAGTTCTCATGGCTCTCAGTGCCTTATCTAAAAATACACTGAACAAAACTTCTAAAATCTTCTAAAAAAGGTTTTCTCTGATTCATTGTATTGATTTACAGTTTTGTTTTGTTGGCGGGGTCATGGGGATTGTTAGTAACCCCTAATGGGTGTCCTGATACAGAGTGTGGGGTCTGGTGCATGTGGGCACGTTCTGGGGAACATGCGTTCTCTGTGATGCTGAGGCTGTCAGCTGAGTCTCTTGCCTGGGAGGTCTTGACACTCGGGGAGCAGTGGAGCTGGTGCTTCGGCCCCTAGGAAGCCGGCTAATCTTCCCTGGGTCTACGGTGTCCTGGAAAGAACAAGAACAGCCACAAAGGCACCAGATTTATTCTACATCCTTTTCATCCTGTACCTGTGTATCTGATAGTGTTCAAATAATTATGGCAGATAACAAAATTCTTTCCTTCTTGGATGGTCAGTTCAGAAGGACTTGCTTCTTTCTTCATTTGACAGATAATTGGCTTCAGAAGTTACTGTTAAAAGGTGAGTTAGAAATTCAGTTCCTCTTCCAGTCCCTTCTGTGAAAGATTAGAGACCAGATCTCAGAACCTTTTGGGTTCCCTGGCTTCCTGATGACATGAATCCTTTCAGCTCATATTCAGATCACGAGGGTGGCACTCAAGAAGCTCTTCCGTGGTTTTCCAAACTCATGCAAGATTAGATTCTGAAATGAACATATGAACATATGTTCTCATCCTCTTGTATGTATGGCAGATTTTTCAGCCTAAGACTGGATCTGCAAATAAATGCTGTTAAACAGAGCAAGCAGTGCCCTCTTCAGGTCAAAGAGAGCATTACTGAGGCAGCTCCTGGGATCTATTGTTCTGCGCAGAAAGTTAGCGCATTTACCCTCTGTGTCTTCCTGACCTGTGGTATTTAAAAGCAGTGGTGGTGATTCCCCTACACCTGGGGCTGTGCTTGCCCAGGAGCTAAGGAAACTCTGAGGCATTGGAGAAGCCCCTGACATAGAAAGCAAAAAAAAAAAAATGCATGTTTAATGTTGGATGTTATTGACTTGCAGTGAGTCTGAGCTCCCCAAGAATTGTCCACCATGGCTATGGCTTAAATCAGAGACAGGCATTTATGGGACAACAAGGCACATGAGAGATTTTCGTAGCCCTTCCTTTGTGCTATTCAGATGCACCTTTGCCTTATATTGTTTCCACTGTGCCACTGAGTCTTTAAGATTATGAGTGGCTTCAGGTTCTTTAAAACACAATATAGGAAGCATGCCTGGCACGAGCTTCAGTCTCCACTTCTCTAACTGGCACTAAGGCTATAACCGATACTCATCTCCTCCCACTCCACCACACTCTCAAGATTTCCCTACCCTTGGGTCGCACCTTAGTGGGCTTCCGTCGCTGGCCTGGTGGATTGACCCAGATCTTCACTGATGATGGCTGTCAGTTCTGAACCACTTTGCTCTTTCAGTATGCACGGGAAGACTGGGAAGCACTTCAGTTCCAGACATCTTTCTCTTTGCCCTCATGGTGCCTTAACAACCTGATGCTTCATGATCAGCAGGGTCAGTTGCCCCTTCCAGCAAATGATGCCCCTTTGCCTGGTGGATCACTGGCAGAAGGAGTTCAAAATAACCTTGTTGACAGCTACAGCTTCAGGTTCAGTGGAACTCTTCCTGAATTCCCAGTGGAAGAATTGCTTCTCTGGGAACTGACACGTAAGTCCAGCAGAGCCTAGGTTTAAGGAAAAGAAAACATGAATTCTGAAATTGGTTCCAGGGAGTGGTATGAGAAGACTCCGCTTCAATTTCTTAGTTTCCAAACTTAGGCCACAGTGCCATGTATCAGTCAGTGGTTAACAAATGGTATAGCTTCCTGGAAGGTAGCATTACAACTGCAGAGTGTTGCCTTTGAGCTGGCTCCTTTGTTGGGCCTTTAGAAGGACATTCTAAAGTATTCCTTCATTCTTCTGGTCATCTGATATAGGTACCATGGACATAGGTCATTTTTAAATCCCTGGTAGACCCAGTGGATCCCCTACCTAGTGAAGCTCCCAATGTCATATCTGTTGTGTTCTAAGATGGTACTTTGGGGAGTGTGTTTAACCTAGTAATTGAGACAATGGTTGGGATGCCTGCATCGCATATTGTGGTGCCTGGGTTCCATATCTGCCTCCTGTTCCTGACTCCAGCTTCCTGGTGCTAATGGTAATCACCCTCGTAGTTGGATTCCTGATACCTACATGGGACACCTGGATTATGATCCTGGCTCCTTCCTGGTTTCAGCCTGCCCCAGCCCCAGCTGTTGTGAGTATTTGGAGTACAAACCAGTGGGTGAGCACTTACTCTGTCTACTTCTGTCTGTCTCTGCCACAGAAATGAAATAAGTTAACCTCACACACACACACACACACACACACATTTGTAAAAAATAGTCACTTGTTCTTAGGAGATGCAATTTTGGACATGAATGGAAAATCAAAAGAATAAATAGCAATTTTTGACAAAGTAGAAATTTAAGATTCCTGGAGGTAAGAGTTCACAGGGAAAATTGTAAAGGCAGAAAAAATTCTTAGGATGCATGTTCTATAACAAGTATCGTACAAAACTCTGAGGGTCAAACACAGTCCTGCCTGTGAAGGTACTTTGTTAAAGTGGAAAGTCCTGGGCCTGCCCTTTTTTATCACTATTACATTAAGGGTTTAAGGCTGCAGACATCCATCTGTCTGTGTAGAAACTCTAGTCAGAAGAGGAGCTTTTATTTCAAGAGAAGTCCATGATTCTGTTGCCACTCTCTCCATTCCACTACTCACTGCTGCGGGGGCAAAGTCTGAGGTTTCTGTAGGACTCTCTCTGTCACCTGTCTCACTGTGAGCTCCCTGAGCGCACAGAGATACATCCCAGCGTCCCCCAGCTGCGAGTCTGAGATCTTGAGACTGAAGGACTTGGATACTTTCTGGAAGTTCACAGAGAAGCGATTCTGTGTTGCATTCTGTGGCTTGTAAGCTTCTTGGCGAATAATGAGAACCAGCTCACCGCTGGGAGGCTGTTTGTACCAAAACAAATAATAATCGCTGTCCCTAGTGTCGTACGTGCAGTCCAGGGTCGCTGTCTCTGCCTCCTGCACAGACATTTCTGGCTGTGTCTGAGTGACAGTCTGGGCCATGCTGGATCCTGTGAGCAAGAGGTGAGAAGAGAATCCGTTGGGGGATCATGTAGGAGAAACAGACCCACAAACTGGTTCCCCTTCCTGCCTTCCTGTCCTGTTCTTGGTCCAAGCCCCAGGTAGCACATAGCAACTTTCTGTCTCTTGATAGCTGGCATCTTAAATGGCAACACAGTTTCTGTACTGTTCATCTTCTCTCTTGCTTCACAGTCCCCAACGAGATACCATTACACATAAAGTCCTACACATTCCTTACCCAGACAGGTGGAGATGGCCACTGCCCACAGCAGGCTGACAAGTGTCATGCTGACAGCTCTCCCTGCAGGGTGCAAAGCTTCTGCTGTCTGGGCTCCTCCTCTGTGTCTGGTGAGGATTCTCCTTCTAAGCAGGAAGTGCTGTGGCAGGTGGGCGGGGGGTTATGTCTCACTGCAGAAAGGTTTTCCAAAACTTTGGGTGTCTTGTTCAGAAACACCTTTGGTTATAATCTCATATGAAAGTGAAAAATGGCTTCTGGGTTCTTTTTGGTCTTAGATGAAAATAAAGGGGAAATAGAACTGCTAAATTAATTTTTGATAAATTCTAATGTTGGAGGAAAGAATGGGACCTGGGTTAGTAGACAAAACTTATAGGGTCTCATTTGTAACCGTGGCAGTCCCTGTCTATGTTCCTCCTGTTCATTAAAAAAAAATGATAGGGGCTGGCATTGTGGCACAGCTGGGTTAGTCACTGCTTATGATGCTGGCATCCCATGTGGGTGCTGGTTCATGTCCTGGCCACTCCACTTCTGAGTCAGCTCCCTACTAATGTGCCTGTGAAAGCAGCAGAAGATGACCCAAGTGCTAGGCACTCAAGTGCACTCAAGTGGCAGCCCTGGATTAAGCTCCTAGCTCCCAGCTTCAGGCTGGCCCAGACCTGGTCATTGTGGCCATTTGGGGTGTGAACCAATTGATGGAAGATCTCTCTCTCTGTCTCTCCCATCTCTCTGTATAACTGCCTTTCAAATTAAAAAAATAAACTTAAAAAAAGAAATGATAAAGAAATGAAGACTAATTAAATATAATGAAATTTTGAACAATTAATTTCTTATTTAAAAAAATAGAAATGACAAAGAAAACATAATAAAGTTGTAGGTGATAAGAATATACCTGTTGGGGCTGGCATTGTGGCATAGCAAGTAAAGCTGTCTGTGATACCAGAATCCCATATGGGAGCCAGTACAAGTTCCAGCTGCTCCACTTCCAATCCAGTTCCCTGCTGATGGCCTGGGAAAGCAGTGGAAGATGGCCCAAGTACTTCGGCCCTTAATTCATGTGGGAGACGCAGAAGAAGCTCCTGGCTCTTGGCTTCAGCCGAACTCAGCCCCAGCCAGTGTGTCCATCTGGGAGTGAACCAGCAGATGGAAGATCTCTCTCTCAACTCCGACTTTCAAATAAATCTTTTTAAAAAAGAATACACCTGTTTTATTAGTGTATTTGATTTTTTACATTTTTCCAGTATCTCAAACAAAAAAAAAAAAAGGTATATCCTGGAGACTGGAAAGAGGAGCACTAATTAATTTGGAGATAAGCAGAAGCACAACATAATGTCTAATTATGTTTGTGCTTTCCATGAATACTTTAAAAAGACCTAGTTTGTGTTGAATTAAGATGCTATGAAGTAACTTGCAGAAGTTCTTACCAGTGCTAAATTACCTCGAACAGTTTAGTTCAGTTTATATTTAAGAGTTGCTTTCATCACTCTCCTTTCATTTTGAGAAAATATTGTGAACAAAAAACTTTCTCAAAACCCTACCATGATTCATTAGAAATTTGCATTTCTGATTGGGGCTGGGGGCTGGGTAATTCTGGAATTGGAGTCTGCACCAGCGGATGCCCTTGCTGTGCTCAAAGCCTGCCTGGGTTGTAAAGCTAATCTCCTGATTCAAATGTTAATGGACTTTGGATGTGGGGCCTTATGGAGGTGATGAGAGTCTAAGAGGTCATGAAGCTGGGGCCCTGTGATGGCATTAGTGGCTTTATGAGAAGAGACAGAGACTGAGCTATTGAGCTGTCTCCATCTCCACCATGTCAGGATGCAGCCAGAAAGCCCTCACTAGATGCCAAGCATGTGCCTGTACTAGGCCTTGGACTTCCCAGCCTCGAAACCGTGAGTCAGATCAACTTCCATCCCTTATAAATTACCTAGTCTAATTATTTTATTGTAGCAACAGAAAATGGACTTGGGCAGTCCCCAAACTGGGAGTATAAGTGAGAACCTTGCAACATTGTGGGTACAGTCTGAGAAGCATGGGTTCATGGTACAAAAGAGGTAGTGGCTGAATATGCTTACCCAGAGAGATAACAAGAAGTCATGAGAGTTGGCACTAGCCATGAATGAAACTACTAAAATCCCTCATACTCCAAAGCCCAGTTGGTTAGTAATGGAAACATACACACAGAGTTTCTTCTAGGTCATTGCTACCTTTGTCTTAGGATTTGAATTCCTGCATCTTCTTTTTGGAACTCTGAAAACTCCAATACAAGGATTTGTGTGGAAGTAGTTTAATGCTGGTGACTCTGGGAAACAGTGGTTGGAAATGAATCAGGAAAGGGAAGGAAGCCAGTGCAGTGTCTGCCATCAAGCCAGCTACACTAAGGGCAGTTGAAGTTCAATGTAATGAGGTAACTAGGAGAAGAGATAGCATTCCCAGCTACACTAAGGGCAGTTGAAGTTCAATGTAATGAGGTAACTAGGAGAAGAGATAGCATTCCCAGCTACACTAAGGGCAATTGAAGTTCAATGTAATGAACTTCAGGAGAAGAGATAACATTCCCTTTGGAGTTATCCTACATGAGGCATGAAGAAACGGAAGTAATCCATGAACTTGGTATCCGTAGCTGATAGAGAACTGCTTTGGGGCTCTGTGTGGCATTTCTGGCTTGCCTTGTGCACTGTCAACACTGCTTTTGTGGTCAGAAGATAGTCCTCGGAGTTGCTGCTGGGATTTTCATTTAGCAGCACTCAGCTGAAGAGATGACTATGGT
Organism: Oryctolagus cuniculus; assembly: GCF_964237555.1. Classification (NCBI taxonomy): domain Eukaryota; kingdom Metazoa; phylum Chordata; class Mammalia; order Lagomorpha; family Leporidae; genus Oryctolagus; species Oryctolagus cuniculus. Next base: position 52,729,387 of record NC_091443.1, read on the forward strand.
GGAAGTATCAATATTGTCAGGATGGCCCATTCCTTGCCCTGCTCAGATCATTTGTTCTCCGTATTAAATTTACCCAGATATCTAATCTTTTTTTTTTTTTTTGGACAGGCAGAGTTAGACAGTGAGAGAGAGACAAAGAGAAAGGTCTTCCTTCTGTTAGTTCACCCCACAAATGGCCGCTATAGCTGGCGCTGCGCTGATCCGAAGCCAGGAGCCAGGTGCCTTCCTCCTGGTCTCCCAAGCGGGTATAGGCACCCAAGCACTTGGACCATCCTCCACTGCCTTCCCGGGCCACAGTGGGGAGCTGGACTGGAAGAGGAGCAGCTGGGACTAGAACTCAGGCAGATCCCTAATTTTAAAACCATCACAATAAAAAGACAGTAGGAGTTAGTGAGTCAAGCTGTAATTGCCATAGCTGATTTTGAGGCTGTAATTCATATTTATTATCTCTTTCCTTCTGTCTGCTGTGTCGCTCATTCTGGACTCTCCTCACCTTTGGCTTATATTTCTACTAGTCTAGGTTTCTTTCACAGGGAGGTATCCCAGACCTTCTTCCTTGAGGGTGTTAACCTGTGGTTATTCTGCCCTTGTCTGGCCATCATTGCTACAGCTTCCTGTTTAGAGTAATCTTAGGTGTGAAAGTGCTAAGTCGTTCCCTAAGTTTTAGACATATTTCCCCAGCTTTTAGGTAGTAAAAACTCCCATGTTTTCATGACACTCAGGATCAATTGCCCTCGCTAATGCAGTAGTAACTCCTTTGTTGGAATGACCAGAATATATGTAACTCAGGTTTGGTAAGAGCAAAACAACACAAAACAAACAAAAAGAACCACGTTCTGTTTCCCTAGTAGAAGTGTCCCTCTCTCTTCTCCATTACAATGGAAATAGGATCTCTAGTCCAGCAGAACCAAGAGTTGTGAGAACAAGAAGCACTAAAGAGGGTCACTGAAGGTGGGAGTTGATTGGGAGGTGGTCCTATTTCCATACCCTGTTCCCAGTTTCGTGCATTTTGTCTACTGGGGGGCACAATACCATCCTGAAGCCTGGCCCTCCCAGCCTCAGGGTGCCTTCCCTAAGCTGGTGCATGAGCTGAGACATTAAGTGTTCATTCATGTTCTTTCAGGCCAGTGGCTGGTGGATTATGCTCTGTGTGGGAGGATCAGTAGAGCCCATGGTCACATGCCAATTGTCACTCTTCCTTGTTATAAATGAGCCTGTTGATGTAGAGAGGTGAGACCCTTGGTGATTATAATGATCAAGCCAACACTTTGAGCCCTTAGTTGATGCTGCTATGTGTGGCACCATGGAACACAAGGAAAATATATTCCCAAAATATGGATTTCCACCACCTCTGGGGACAGAATGTAATCCACTTGTCAACAAGTGTTTTGTTGGTGTCCCGGAGTGGGGGCTCCGTACAGAATGCTTGGTTTTATCTACTGCTGATGGCTGGATCTTTGCAAACAGAATTAGCCAAATCCCACTTGGTGAAACCAAATCTATGCTTGTGAGCTCATAGAGGACCTTTGGTTCTCTTATCTTGGCTGATGTATTCATGGGTCTATTGTCCACTGAAGTGGACAAGGACAAAGGCTGGCCAATATCCTCTGGTTGGATTCTTGGTCCACATGGCCATTCACTGCTCCCTCTGCAGTGAGTGCTCCCTGGTGGGTGTTGATAGGAGACACAATGGTCTAAACTGTCTGTGCCTACACTCCTTGCTCCTTCAGCGCTGCACCGTCATCCCTAAATGTGCCTCGTGGTTCTCCCACCCCACCAATTTAGAGCTCTTGCCGATCCTGGGCACTTTCGAAAGCCTCACTCTTCATAACCTGTTATCACACCCTTTGGCTTCTCTTCTTGCTATCTGGATGAACTTTAATCGCCTTTTAAGGAGGTACCAACTTTTCCATTGAATTTTGTTCCCTTTTCACCCTTCCATTGTAAACTTTGAATCATTTTCCCTCAGGTTTGGTACTTGCTCTTCCAAGCCAATTTTTTTTGGAATGTCAAAATATATTTTCTTTCACGACTGAATTCAAGGATCATAGCTTTCAAGATTTTGTGCATACTGCATCTTTGTGAAAGTCTGCAAAAGAGCTCAAAGGCAAGACTTTCATTGTGTTCTCCCTTTGTTCTTTGGTGCTTTCTCCTTCAGATATGCGTCCTCAAGTTTTTGCATTAGTTATGACAGAAGTAAATACGTCTCACTGAGAAACAAAACACATTAGATATATTTGGAAGCATTATCCATCGGCACATAGTCTTCCAATGGTGGAATTAAGCAGCCCTCCAGAGGCTCTTTCCTTTCGCTCACAAGCACCCTGGGAACTCTTCTAACAAGAGATGTAGCCGGGTCCCTCGGTGAGGTTGAGGTGCAGGGTGCAGGTGCTGGGAAGGCACTGTGTACTCGCTGCACAGAAGAAAACGGTTGAGTCTTGGAGCTGGGAATCCCTGACGTGCAGAGAAAAGTGCTGATTTTCCTTGCTGAGCATGGCCGTGACTCTCCCGCTGGTCTTTTCTCTCACGTTGGACAGCATTTGTATCAGGGAGATGAGCCCCCCCTCAGGACCCTGCCTAAACCACTGGAAGAAGTCTGAAGTACCGTCTGTGTAGCTGCAGTTCAGGGTGAAGCCCTCGCCTTCCTTGACTTTCAGGAACGCGGGGCTCTGGGTCACTGGTGGTTGTCCGTTAGACCCTGTTCAGCAGGAACAGAAGATTTTCACAGTAAGAAACTGGACTGACTGTTGTGCATGGTTGTTTTGGGAATGTTCCTTATTTGTTGTATGTTCCCACATTGTCCTGGGGTCCCTCTAGACTTCGTTGCCAGTGCCTCCTCTTTCCCTAACACACACATCCTGCCCCCTCCCCTCTGCTCCCCCCACTCACAGGTCAGCGGCACACACAGGAGCACCAGGGAAGCCCTCAGGGGAGTCTCCATGCTTTCTTCTTCCTAGAGCCGCTGAGGGTTCAGTTCGGAGGCCGGGGACTGACTGTGTTCAGTGGGCCTGCTTCACTGTTCTCATTCTTGTGACTCTTTTGGTTAGAAACTTGGGGATCTTCTGCTTTCACATTCGGCCCGCTGAAGCACGCAACTGAGTGCGCTGCCCCCTGCTGCTGGCCTCCACCTGGCTCTGGCTTCCAGCAGCTCCTCTGTCGAAGGAAGCACCGCCCCCACGTGGTCTGATGCTTTCTATCAAAACGCCTCTCCTCGTTTCCCCATATAAAGTAGCTCATTATGTGAAGTTGCAGGAGAGAAGGCACAGAGAGGTGAAAAGCGAACAGAAAGGAGAGAAAACAAATGTAATGTTTACTCTGTGTCTGGAACAGCGGCAGCTCCCCTTTGCTCCCTCACCTCTAATGGAAACTCACGCAGGTTCTTTGCCTGTAGGACAGACACACTATGCTACTCTCTCAGGGGCATGAATAGGTTGAGAGAAGCCCTGGTTCTTTCCCTCCACCCATTCTTTTTCTTACCATAGCTTTATGTTATCTTTAAACCCGAATAGCTTTAAATTCTCTAAAAAAACACAAAAGTGGGATATAAAATATCCTCCCTTTTAATGTGTTTTCAGGTGTCAGGAAGCAGCCTGCTATCTGGCTAACTCTGAAAGTGCTAGTGCTTTTGAAAACATCTGAGGGTTTCTTGCATGTCGATCTGGCGCCAGTGCACACCTGGCAGCTTCCTGCATTTTCCAGACTAGTTATGCAAAGCCAGAAAAGGTTAGGGATTCAATAGGAGCAGAGGTTAAGGAAGACATTGCTCTTCTCTTCTTTTTAAAATTTATGTATATTTATTACAGAGAGAGAGAGAAAGGCCACCATCTGCAGTGCCTGCAGTCCACATGGGAGCTGGTTTGAGTCCTGCTGCTCCACTTCCTTTCCAGTTCCATGCTAGTGGCCTGGGAGAAGAAGTGGAGGAGGGTCCAAGTGCTTGGTCCCTGCCACCTATTTGGGAGACTTGGAGGAAGTTCCTGGCTGCTGGGTTAGGCCTGGACCAGCCCTGGCCATTGAGGCCATTTGGGGAGTGAACCAGCAGATGTGAGATCTCTCTCCCTCTCTCTCTGTTTCTCTTTCTTTCTCCCTGTAACTGTGCCTTTCAAATGAATAAATAAATCTTAGAGAGAGATAGGGAGAACTGTCATCTTCTGATTCATGCCCCCACCGAATGCCTAGCTGAGCCTGGGCTCGGGCAAAACCAGGAGCCAGAAACTCCTCCAGGTCTCCTATGTGGGTGGCGGGAACCCAGGTACACAAGCTATCACCACTGACTCCCAGGGCCCACACTAGCAGGAAACTGGAATCAGGAAGTGGAGCTGGGAGCTGAAGCCAGGCACTCTGATGTGGGACAAGACAATCAGCATGTTAATTTCTCTGCTACAATGACTGTACCCCGTCTTCCATTCTTTGTACCCAGTTCTCACGCTGCTGACTTTTGGTGCCTACCACTTAACCACATTTTCTCAGTGACAATCCCTGGATAAAATCTGGAGCTGGAAAACCTATTTCCATCCTTCCTTTCCTTTGTTTCTTATGGTGGTAGTGAGGTAAGGGGCCATGATGAGTGAAGATTTTCCGTGACGTCAATGGCAGACATTGATTTTCTATTCTTCTTTGTGAAATCACACAACACAGGGAGACTCTGCTTTTCTGAACATTTTCCCTGAGACCTATGTTGTTATACCTAGGACTGGAGTTAGCTTTCTCCTGGAACTGTGGGATTTTTCTGGCTAGGATGGTATCCATTCCCCTGTTCTATGGTTTCTGTTTGAGAGAATACAACAGACACACAGGTGGTGAATCTGACTGTTTGCAAACTGTTACACTTTCCTGGGACCCTTCCGGTCATGCTCTTTCCTTATCAGGGCATCTTCAAATCACATCATCTGTTACCACAGACGCACTAGCAAAACTTCTGTCTTCTTAAGATTTTCCCGTCAATGTGGATACTTCTCTGGAGTGCTCTCTAAGAAGGGAAATTTAATCTGAGAGATACCAAATTGTCTCAGCTGCTTGGAAGACATAACATTCGTATGAGCATTTTCGTGGGAATTGTCTTCTGTCAAGAACAACAATTCCAGCGTCCCAGGTGAGTACTAGAAGGGACGTATCTAACTGAGTATAATTAATGATTTTCCAGAGCAGTGATGGAAAGGGGTTGTGGCAAGTAACAAATGTTGAGGTCTACTACCTGAAGTTCATTCAACTGAACCCTGTGAGGATGCTTAATAAAACGTACAAAATAGAGTATGCTAATTACACAGTTGTGGAAACAGGAACAGCACATGTGTGTAAAATGAACTGCCTCTAGGGGGCAGTGCGTGATAGGCATCAACATTTATTACTGAAGAAGCAAAGTTGAGCAAAGTATTGGCAGCTAAGTCAATAATTTACCAGCCAGCAAAAAAAACAAGGAGAAAAATCAAGTCACCTTTTCTATTGATGCAGAAAATGCATTTGACAAAATATAACACATATTCATGTTAAAAACACTTAAAAAGGAATTAATAATTAATCCCTTCACATAATAACGCATATGAGGATTTTCATTTGCAAACCTAGCACCTATTAATGGAGAGATTTCCACTAAAGTGAGAAAAAGGAAAAAAAAATCACTGCCTTTTCACTGGGAGATACAAGCTAAGGCACTCAGCCCAGAAAAAAAAAAAATTAGAAGCAGGATTGCAGAGAACTATCTTCTGCATGTTTTCAGGTAAAATAATATTTTAGAAAATCTTAACAAGAATAACCACTACCAAAAGACTGGCTTAACACCAACAGTATTTCTAACAAGGCTTTTTGCATCATTCACGTGTCAAAATGTAAAGTTGGAGGCGAGTGTTTGGTTCCGTGCTCAAGACGCCCATCTCCCGTTTCCGAGTGCCTGGGTTCTATTCCTTGCTTTGCTTCCAACCCGGCTTCTTGCTGTGGTGCCTCCTGAGAAGCATTAAGCGATAACTTAAGTACTTGGGTCCCTGACACCCACATGGGAGACCTGGAAGGAGTTTCTGGCTTCTAGGTTCAGCCTGGCTCAGTCTCAGCTGTTGTAGACACTTAGGGAGTGAACCAGGGGGTGGAAGATCTCTATCTTTATCTCTCCTCCCTTTCTCTGTTGCTCTGCCTTTTGAACAAAAAATAAAGTAAGTTTGGGACTGGCGCTGTGGCATAGCAGATGAAGCCACTGCCTGCAGCTCGGCATCCCATATGGGCACTGATTCCAGACCTGGCTGTTCTGCTTCTGATCCAGCTCTCTGCTATGGCCTGGGAAAGCGGTGGAAGATGGCCCAAGCTGAACCCACCGGGGAGACACAGAACAAGCTCCTGGCTCCTGGCTTTGGGCTGGCCCAGCTCTGGCCTTGCAGCCATTTGGAGAGTGAAAAAGAGGATGGAGGACTTCTCTTTCTGCCTTTCTTTCTGTCTGTTACTCTACCTCTCAAGTAAATAAATAAATCTTTTTAAAAAAAGTTTTAAAATAATGAAAAATTAAAAGTTGAAATAAAAGAGCATAAAAGTGAAAAAAAGCAAAGAAAATTAAGACGAAGCAGACAGGTCAGTTAAATGGAAAAGTGAATCGAAGTTAGGCCTAACCATAAATGGCAGCTTAGTATATGATAAAGACAGCATGTAAAATCGGTGGGGAAGCTGACTTTTCAGTAAGCATATTGCAGTAAGTTTGATCTCTTGTGGAGACGGGGTTGCTGGTGACAGATGTGGTTGTGAGCATGTCCCATTTTAGACCAACAGTCTTCACACTGAGGTTCCGATGCACTTGGGACTTGGGGGTAGAAGGAGACTTTCCTAAAACTGATCTACTCTGGAACATGCTTGAGATCCAGATGTCATCCTGCTTCCTCTTTCTCATTTCTTTTCCCCATCATCCTCCTCCCCCAAAGAAGCAGTGTATATTACAACCATCCTGAGAGGTGCCTTGCTCCAGGGTGTGAAAAAATCTCCGAGGTACCAAACAGAGAGACATTTTATTATCTGCTGGCATCTGAAGGGGAGTTGTTAACAGCTCAACAAGAAATATAGCAAGATAGGGATGTATTTCAGCTGCACAACAACCTCAAGGCGAGGTTCTGCACCTTGCCCATCTATCTGAGAATTAAAATTACGAAATGAGTTGTCACTGGAACCCAGCATATAGCATCCTTATTTGAATTTAGAAATAAGGCAGAGTTTTTATGACAGAAAGTGAATTTTATGAGGCCAGTTTGTCTTACAATGTGGAGTGTGGAAAAAGAAAAGAGTTAAAGAATATTCCAAGATGTTTGGCTCTAGTAACTAGATGACTTATACTGCCATTCAATTCAGATGGGCACGTGTGGAGCAAGGTCCCGTAGGAGGAGATTAAACACAATGCTTTGCCTCTATTAACTTTTAGACAACAACTCGACATTTAGTGTAGATGTTATAAAGGTCACTGTATGTGCCAGTTTGGTTTTATTTTCATCAATAGACAGATGGTAATTAAAGCTGTATTCCTGGATGACATCACCTTGCAGGAGTGGAGAGCCTTTTTTCTGCCAAGGGCCATTTGGATACTTACAATAGCAGGCCATATAAAATTATTAACTTAAAGATTAGCCTGCTGCAGATTGACTGAGTGTTGAGTCTTGCCTGGGATGTCCTTGGCAGGGACAGACAAATGATTCCGTCAGTCTTGTATGAACGGTGGGCTGGATGCTTCCCACCCCTGATAGAGGGCGATTGCAGATCGAATACATTTTTGAGGACTGAGCTACAAAACAACAAATATTTAGAAATTAGCAAGTGGAAGATGAGCTAGAAAAGGAGGCTGAGAAGGTGTGACAAACCAGGAGTGTGGAGTCCTAGAATCCATGAATAGTGGTGTTTCAAGGACAGACTAGCCACAATGTCAAGTTCTTTTCAGAAATCCACTAAGAGAAGGAGTGGTAACAGATCTTTGGATTTGCAGCTGTGAAAGTCATTGTTTACTTTAACAAGAGTGATTTTACTGAAACGGTAGGGAGGTAGATATGATGGGCATGGGTTCAGTTAGAGGGGAGCTTAAGAATAGAGAAAATTGGGGTCAGCGCTGTGGCGTAGCAGGTAAAGCTGCCACCTGCAGTGCTGGTGTCCCATGTGAGCACTGGTTCGAGTCCCAGGTGCTCCACTTCTGATCTAGCTCTCTGCTATGGCCTGGGAGAGCAGTGGAGGATGGCCCCAAGTCCTTGGGCCCCTGCACCCACGTGGGAGACCATGAAGAAACTCCTGGTTCCTGGCTTCAGATCGGCGCAGCTCTGGCTGTTGCGGCTACCTGGGGAGTGGGCCAGTGGATGGAAGATCTCTCCCTCTCTCCCTCTCTCCCTCTCCATCTCTCTCTATGTAACTCTGACTTTCAGGTAAATAAATAAATCTTTAAAAAAAAATAATAGAGAAAAGTAGTTTAGCAAACTTTTGAAAGAGTTGTTATTCAGAGACAAGGAACAAAAAGACTGTTCTTACCAACTGAACCCTTAATTCCAGTTCTAGAATGATAGAAGATAGGAGATATTTTCATAAAAATTTATCTTGAAAGATTTTTAAAAATTATATTGATTTGAAAAGGAGGAGGAAAGGGGAGGAGGAGGGGGAGAAGGACAAGGAGGAAGAAGAGGAGGAGATGACCCCAAATGAGTCTATAGCATTACTCAACATTCTTTATTTAAAAAAAATAAGATTTGGGGCTGGCTCTGTGGTGTAGCTGGTAAAGCCGCCGCCTTCAGTGCCGGCACCCATATGGGATGCCAGTTCGAGATCCGGCTGCTCCACTTCCGATCCAGCTCCCTGCTGTGTCCTGGGAAATCAGTAGAAAATGGCCCAAGTACTTGGGCCCCTGCACCTGCGTGGGAAACCTGGAAGAAACCCCTGGCTCCTGGCTTCAGATAGGTGCAGCTCCGGCCATTGCGGCCATATGGGGAACGAACCAGTGGATGGAAGACCTCGCTCTCTCTCTGCCTCTCCTCTCTCTGTGTAACTCTGACTTTCAAATAATTAAATAAATCTTTAAAAATAAGAAGATTTAGTTATTTATCTGAAAGGCACAGAGAGAGAGAGAGAGAGAGAGACAGAGACAGAGACAATAGAATCTTACATTCACAGATTCATTCCCTGAACAGCTGCAACAACCAGAGCTGGGCGAGGCCATGCCAGGAGCCGGGTTGAGAAGCAGAGCTGCCGGGGTCTCCCTGGTGCTCCAGTGTGGGATGCTGGCGTCGCAAGCAGCTGCCTGACCTGCTGCAGCAGAATGCCAGCCCCTACCTAACTTTCTTCAAGAAAATATCTCCTTGTCAGAAACAATGGTCACTTTTCCAGAATGACCCACCCTGGACAGATATTTGATGAAAATAAAAAGTGGAAACTTGAACCAGAATTTCCCACATCTGCCTTCATTTTTCATTGAATAATATCACAGATTGCCTTTATTTCAATAAAATTGGTTTCTCTTCCTCATGGTTCTCACTTTCCAGTTCTGCAGAATTCTTTTCTCTTTCTGAATGATGAGGAAATAAGATGAAATCACCAAAAGACAGAATAACCATTTTAGTTTTACTATAGTGTTGATGTCTACTTTTTATGTGTGTGCTTGTTTTTCAAAACCTGCACCAATTAATAGCAAAATGGAGCTACAAGATCCTTAAAAGTTTAGCACATTTCTTCCTGGAGAACCATTCTGTTTTATGTACCCCAACCCATGCTTTTCTAAGAGTAAGCCAAATTAGACATTAGACGGGTTTGTGATGTAAAAGGAAGACACAGGGGGGTTAATTAGGAATGAGCTCTAATGTCTAAGGATTGTCTGTCTATTTTATCCAAATGGCAGCTCCGTACCCTGAAGAGTGATGAAGAATATGGGAACACATCTCATCTAAGCCTGTACATGTTTTGAAATAAGTAAAATCTCACATCAATTTGGGAATTATTTTCCATAAAGATCATCCAAGAGTTTTTGCAGCTGGACAAGGAAGAAAACAAAGTGTAGGGCAAAGCAGAATGTATCTCTCCTCTGGTCTGTAGGATCTGACTTTCAAGTTGTCCTTTATGACGTTAATGAATGCAGAGACGCTCTTAGCATACCCCCAACCTCAAACAAAATTCATGCTGGAAAGTGATCACAACAAGGCAACAGACTGTTTAGATTTTTCTTTTTTTGCACTATGGGCTATTATTAATTGGTGGTAAAATTGCCTAGGGAAAAAGAAATGCATCTGTCCATTGAATCAATATTATAGAAATCTAGTTTTTCCATATGTTTAGAAATATTATTGTAAAAGTAAGTCTTCACTGTTATTTAGCAATTTATATTTGCATTCATAGCTCTGAAAAAAAGATTTGAAGACGTCCCTTAATGTTCCTTGTGGTAAAATAAGGTTGTCTCATGCTTTCTCTTGGTCTGAAACCTACTCTAAGTAGTGTGCAGTTCTCCTCCACTAACTCTTGCCTTGGGCTAATATTTCCTCTTCTCTTACAGTTTTCCCCAATACAAATTGTCCCTTTGGGTCAGATTTAAAAACTTCATTTCTTAAACATTTCCTGCTTATTATTTCTTGATCTTTGCCTTTAGTAGCTTGTCTGGCCTTTTACCATCTCCCTCATTAAAAATCCTGCATGTGCTTCTAGTATGAATCCAAAATTCAGATCCCATAAAGCTGGAAGTGATTTTTTTTAATTCATGGTAAATTCAGTTCTTTTATGGCTTTTCCCCCATCCAAAACTTGAAGTTTTAGTTTTCCACAATTTCATAGCATTTTGTAATCCTTTCTGCAACATCACTGGAAAATAGAATTCTAGTTTTCTTCAACTGTTTCTTGTAATAAGGAGTGTTTCATTATCTGAAAGCAATTTGTTCCATTTTGAAAAATCTCTATTTGCTAGCTCTTCTTTATAGTGAAATAAAATTTGTTTTCAGATGAATTCTAACCACCGGTTCTAAATTTGCCTTTATTCTTGGGTGTAATCAGTCATTTTTTCTTTAAAACAATTCAGTGTCTTCAAAAAGCTTAAATCTAATGAGATAGATATTCGTATGTCCATTAGATAGTGGACATAAGTGTACCAGCATCATGCCTAAAATATTTTTATGTTGCTTAACTAAGTGTGCACACAGAAGAGGAAACAGAAAAGCCTTGGATCTGAATTATGAGAAGCATCACTTTGTGCTCATTAGGAGAGGAAGTGAGCGGCTCTTCCTGAGGATGCAGTTCAGAATGAATGTGCCAGGGATTCTCGTGGTTAGGGCTGAGGTTGGTGGCTGAGTCTGCGGCCTGCACAGAACTATGTCATGTTCTTTTTCAAGACTGAGGCTCTTCCCATCACGTTCTGTCATATCTCTGAAATAAGGAAGCTAAAAGGGAAAGCTCTCTCCTAGCCTTGGGTCTGGAACATAAAACCAATAATCTACATATCTTCAGTTTAAAACAGAAACCTCACCATCCCGGACACTTGAGGACAGGGGACCCTGCTGTCTTCTGTGGACTTCCTTCCCGTTCACAGAGAGAAACAGACACAGAAGCTCGAGTGTCAGCTCCCTGCTTTTTAAAAGACTCATTTTATTTTCTCAGCTTTCCTGGAAACCCCAGACAAGTCTGCTTGCTCTTGCTTTTTCTGCATCTTCTGGGGAATGCCCTTTAGATGTTTCTCCTCCCCACTCAGAAACATTCTGATTCCTCCAGCGAAATCACAGAATCTTTGGAGGTTGTTCATGCTTCTTCCCATCCTGAGGCAGCAGTGTGTTCACCATGGGTGTAAAGACAGGGGTTATTGGCATTCTGAACAACCAGTCAATCACAGCCGAACTTCAATCTTGTTTCTACTGCCACCTTCCCTACTAGCCAGACAATGTACAGACACACACACAGGTACACATGCCCTTTCAATCATGTGTTAAAAACCAATCTATCCATCACCAGTGCAGAGATAGGAAAGCACTAACTGTGTATTTATTGATTGCTTATATTTCTTCTTTTAAGAGCTTGTCTATTCAGGTCCTTTGCCTATTTCTTAACAAAGTTGGTTGTTTTGTTTTGTTGTTGAGTTTTTAAAATTCTTCTAGGTATTAACCCTTGGTTGAATAAGTAGCTTGAAAGTATCTTCTCCCATTCTGCCAGTTGTCTCATCATTCTGTTGATTTTTTTCCTTTTCTGTGCAGAAGCTTCTGAATTTGTTATCATCTGTTTGTCTAGTTTTTCTTTTGTTGACTGCGCTTTTGTGTTTTTTTTTTCTAAAATAATTAAATAAAAACCTTGCCTACACCAATATCATGAAGTGCTTTCCCTACATTTTCTTCTACCAATTTCATGACTTCAGATCTTACATTTAGATCTTTAATCCATCCTGAGTTGAGTTTTGTATATGGTGAGAGGCAGGGATCTAATTTCGTCTTTCTATGTATGTATATCCAGTTTTCCCAACACAATTCAATGAAAAAATTGAGAAATCCTTTCTCCAATGTATGTTCTTGACACCTTTGTTGAAAATCAGCTGGCTGTATGTACATGGATTTATTTCTGTGTTCTCTATTCTGTTCCATGTGTTGGTTTTTTTTTTTTTTTTTTTTTTTTTTTAACAGGCAGAGTGGACAGTGAGAGAGAGAGACAGAGAGAAAGGTCTTCCTTTGCCGTTGGTTCACCCTCCAATGGCCACTGCGGCCGGCATGCTGTGGCCAGCGCACCGCGCTGATCCGATGGCAGGAGCCAGGTACTTATCCTGGTCTCCCATGGGGTGCAGGTCCCAAGCACCTGGGCCATCCTCCACTGGGCTCCCTGGCCACAGCAGACAGCTGGCCTAGAAGAGGGGCAACTGGGACAGAATCCGGTGCCCCGACTGGACTAGAACCCGGTGTGCCGGCGCCACAAAGCGGAGGATTAGCCTAGTGAGCTGCGGCGCCGGCCATGTGTTGGTTTTTATGCCACTACCATTTTTTAATTTATTTATCCTTTTTTAATGATTTTTTTATTTGAAAGAGTTACAGAGGAGAGGGAGGGAGAGAAAGAGAGAGAGAGAAAGTGAGTGAGAGAGATCTTCCATCTGCTGGTTCACTTCCCAAATGGCCTCATCCGTCAGAGTTGAGTCAGGTTGAAGCAAAGAGCTAGGATTTTCATCTGGGTTTTCCACATGGTTGCAGAGTCCTAAGGATTTGGGCCATCTTCCGTCTTCTACTGTTTTCCCAGGTGCATTAGCAGGGAGATAGGTTAGAACTGGAGCAGTAGGGACTAGAACCGCTGCCCATAAGGTATGCTGGCATTGCAGGGAGTGGCTTTACCCACTAAACCACAGTGCCAATCCCACCATGTTGTTCTAATTACTATGAATTCTTTGAAATCAAGTATTTTAATGCCTCCAGCTTGACTTGTTTTGCTTAGTATCACTTTGAGTATCCTGAGTCTTTTGTGTTTCCATACAAATTTTAGGATTGTCAGCTCTCTGCTGTGGCCCAGGAGGGCAGTGGAGGATGGCCCAAGTACTTGGGCACCTGCACCCGTGTGGGAGACCAAGAAGAAGTACCTGGTTCCTGGCTTCGGATCAGCGGAGCTCCAGCTGTAGCGGCCATTTGGGGGGTGAACCAACTGAAGGAAGACCTTTCTCTCTCCCTCTCTCCCCCTCACTGTCTAACTCTATCTGTCAAATAAAAAAAAAAACTTTTAAAAAATTTTAGGATTGTATTTTCTTTCTTTTTAAAAAAGGTTTTCATTTCACTATTTATTTAGGTTCAAGAATAATATCTCTAACACCAAAGCAGAACTAAAGTTTACAGCAATAATTTAATATGCAAATATACTCCATTCCTTGAGATAACTTCAGGCACAACACATCTTCCTGGTAACACTCTTCTTTAAACTGTTCTCTAAGTTATTGTTTGATTTTTAAAATATTTACCTATTTGAGTGGAAAAGCTACAGATAGAGAGAGGGAAAGACAGAGAGAGGTCTACCATCCACTGGTTCACTCCCCAAATGGCCACAATGGATGGAGTTGGACCAATCTGAAGCCAGGAGCTTCTTCTGGGTCTCCTATGTGGGTGCAGGGTCCCAAGGACTTGGACCACCTTCCACTGCTTTCCCAAGTGCACTAAGAGGAAGCTGGATTGGAAGTGGAGCAGCTGGGACTCGATCTGGTGTCCATAGTGGAGGCCAGTGCCACAGGCAGAGGCTTAACCTACTATGCCACAGTGCCAGCCCCTCTTAATGTTTATTTAACAGCAAGATCCATCCCATAAATGAAACTTTAACACAACAGAACAAAATGTTTTTAGAATATTCTAATGTGCTAAGAGTCTCCATTGCTAAGATATCTTCAGACACTTCTTTTCACATGACAGAGCATTGTACAATGTTTCAGTTCATTGCTTGTTTAGGGCATAGGCACATTCAGGAAAGAATATCTTTAATACCACAAAAGAGCTAAAGGTCACAGTAATATCCTAATATGCCAAAATTCTCTACTACTCATTTTTTTTGTAATGGTATAAATAGTTTTAAAGAAAATTTGAGTAAATGAGTAACTACTGTTCTCACAAACTACTGTATACCTATTAGACTTGTCCAAATCCTGAACACTAACATCAATTGTGGTGAGGCTGTGGCAAAAAAGGAACTCTTATTCATGGTGTTGGGGATGCAAAATGATACATCCATGTCAGGTAAAGAGATTGGCAGCTTCTTGCAAAAACTAACCATACATTTACTATATGATTCCACAATAACACTACATCTGAATGAGTTGGAAAGACTCATATGTGTTTCAATACTTGGAACAACCAAGATGCTCTTCAGTAACCAAATAAAAGTGGTACAATGGACTATTGTATTAACAGTATAATAGAGAATGGGCTATTATTCGGCACCAGAAATAAATGAACCATCATCATGAACAGATGTGGAGTAACCTCAAATGTGCACTACTAAGTGAAAGAAACTAGTCTGTGAAGGCTGGCCGCTGAGCCATCTGACATTCTGGAGAAGCAAAACCATGGGACAGTAAAAAGGTCAGTGGTTGCTGGAAGTTAGGGAAGAGGAATGATGAATGGGCAGAGTGCAGACCATCTCCGGGGCAGAGAGAGTCCTCTGTGTGATGCAATAATGGTGGATACTTGTCAGTCTGCATTTGTCAAACCCATAGGAACATACAACACCGAAGTAACCTTAGGTAATATGTGGACTGGGGGGTGATAATGATGTGATAAGACACGTTGGTCAGTGTAACCCATTGCCACCCTGGTGGCAGCTGTCCATAATATTGTAAGCTATGGGTGGGTGTTTGGCAGCAGGGTATATATGGGAACTCTTTGCACTTCCTGCTCAATCTTTTTGTGAACCTAAAAGTACTCAAAAAAGTTTAGTCTATTCAAAAACCACAACTAACCAAAAGTCAGTAGGAGCACCTAAAATTCACAATGAAAGAAGTAATATTTGATGCATATATTATTTAGAAATATGTGACTGACTACCAGGAGATCTGAAAAGTGGATATAGTTTTCAAACAAGGATTAAAAGTTGGGGAGGAACAGGAAACTAGATTTGCAATATAAACTTTTTTGTATCACTTAGGATTTTTTAAAAAAACATGCACTTATCACTTTCATCATAGTACTTTTAAGAATCAATAAGTAGCATAAATTGTTGGCTATTAAGTAAATGTAAAAATCAATGACTTTTATCTGTAGGTAATGCATTTCTCTAAATGGAAAAAATTGTGGTCATAATACAATATACCATATAATGTTTAACAAATAATTTAATTGTTATGTATATAGATATTTTTAATCCAGATAGCTCTGGAGGCTCATTTCCATTGCCATTTCTTTCTCTCTTTTTTTTTTTTTTGTAAAGATTTATTTATTTATTATTTGAAAGGCATAGGCAGAGAGAGAGAGAGAGAGAGAGAGAGAGAGAGAGAGAGAGATTTCAGTCCTCAAATGGCTGCAATGGCTGGAGCTGGGCTGATCTGAAGCTAGGAGCCAGGAGCTTCTTTGGGGTCTCAGCTTCATGTGGCTGCAGGGGCCCAAGACCCCCCCCCCCACTTCTCTCTTTCTCTCTCTCCCTCTCTCTCTCTCTAACTCTGACTTCCAAATAAACAAATAAATCTTAAAAAAAAAAGAAAAGTGTAGTGACAGAGTGTGGAGAAAGAGAGAGGGAAAGGGAGAGAGAGAGGGAGAGGGAGAGGAGAGGGAGAGGGAGAGGGGGAGGGAGAGGGACAGAGGGAGAGATTGATTCTATCTGCTAGTTTACTCCACAAATGGCTAAAACATCCAGACTGGGCAGGCTAAAGCCAGGAGCCAGAAATCATATCCAGGTCTCCCACATTGAAGGCAGGGCCTCAAAGACTGGGCTCTTTGCCTTCCTAGGTGCATTAACAGGAAGCTGGATCAAAAACTGAGTATCTGGGACTAGAACAGCACTCCTGAAATGGTATATCTGGGTTGTAAGCAGCTGCTTAACCTGACTGCACCTCAGTGCTGGCCCCTGAACTTTTATTTTATTTTCAAGCACACACTCCATTTTTTCCAATGACTTTTTAATTAGTGCTTTATTATTATTTATTTGAAGGGAAGAGAGAGAGAGAGAACCTTCCAGCCACTGGTTCACTCCCCAAATGGCCACAACAGGCAGAGCTGGGCCAGGCCAAAGCCGGGAGCCAAGAACTTCAGCTAGTCTCCCACATGGGTGGCAGGGATCCAGAGATTTGGGGGTCATCTTCTGCTTCTTTCCCAGGTGCATTAACAGGGAGCTGTATTGGAAGTGAAGCAGCTGGGACTCAAACTGGTACCCACAGTGGTAGGCTTAACCTGCTGCACAGCACCGGCTCCTTGGGTTTTATTTTTATTTTTTATGGTGTAAAAATTCACACTAAGAAAAACAATGTGATTAAGCTAGTAAGTGGCACACAATAAAATCCAAAAGAAATACAAACATTACAGGTTTGACAGGAGCATTTCAAGTCATGGGGTATAAATGGGAAATGGTTTTCATTTTTCTCACTGTTTTCTCATGCTTGCTTTATCAATCATTTTTTTTTCCCACTGGGAAACAGATGCACTTTTTTTTAGCTATTAAATCAGTTTCATTCCAATAATTAATATATTCATCTTAATCTAATGACCACAGTAGAGCCCAAATTCTGCCCTTTCACCCCACCCAATGGGAGGGCCCCTTGGCTCCTTCGACAGGTGGACTGTTGTGTGTTTTCAGACTCCAGCCCTCCTCAACTCTCAGATGCTGGGCAGAGAGGTGGGAGAGGATAAAGGACAGGCCACTCTGTCCCCTGGGGCTGCACAGCCTTCTCACTGGTTGTTCAGACTGCCCTGCCCTGCTGTGGACAACCTGTGGTGGGGAGCTTCCTTCCCCTTTGTGCTGGTTGTGTCTCCGCCTGGCTGTGGATTCCAGTTCAGGGACGGAGATTGTCAGTTCTTTTGAGGGTGTTCATGTAAGTTGGTTTAAACCTAGACAAGTTCATTGGATGCATAGCAAATTCATGAGAAACAGCCTTAGTAACAAGTGAGAAAGTAGGCTAATGCAACTTCTTTTGTTATCTTCCTCTTCGTTTTACCTTTTTCCCACAACACCCTGAAATGCTTTGCCTGTTCAGAAGTTCTTCATCTTCCAGACACATTATGATAGCCAGACCTCAGCTTAGCAGAGAAGGTGGAGGCTGGTATAGGTGTTTCCAATCATAAAGGAAGGGAGTTTGGTGGGGCAGAAGATTTGTATTTCCCCAAAGGTCACTTCCTGATGCTCCCAGTCACCTCTCTATCTGTTTTGTTAACATTAATCAACCCCAGTAGAAAAGTCAAGAATTTCTCCTTTTTAATTAGTACTGGGGAATTTACTGACTTCTCACTAGCACCCAATTCCACTATCATTTTTGCACTGCTCTTTAATACTTGAGAGTGCGTAAGTTCTTAATACATCTTCCATCATTTAGTTATGATTAAGGGACATAAGTATGAATCAGACATTGTAACAGTGAAAAATGGATTGCATATATAAAAATAATTTCCAAACAATTGAAAGATTTGATAGTAAAAAATAAAATGATAAAACTATTGGCTAAGAATCTAACGTTTGCATATTCTTGAATGACGGGTGCTAGTTTAAAGTCAGGTGGCTATCCTAAAGCTTTAAAGAACTCAGGCATATTTTACCAATTAGGACATCTGCATCTTACTGTGGAGTGCTGAGTTCAAGTCCCAACTCCGCCCCTGATTCCAGCTTCCTGCTTATGTGCATTCTGGGAGACAACAAACGATAACTCAAGGAGTTGGATCCCTGCCACCCACATGGGAAACCTGGATTTAGTTCCTGGCTCCCTATTTTCACCCAGCCTAGCCTCCACCATTTTGGACATTTGGGGAGAGACCCACAGGATGGAAATACTTTCTGTCTGTCCTTCTCTGTCTCTCTACCTCTTAACATAAATATAAACAAATACAAATTTTAAAAAGCAAATAGTCATATTTGAGTGTGTAAAATTTAGAGTATATTCAAAGGCAGAAGACTCCATGCTACATAATAAAAATAAGTTGGAAGACAATACACTAAGCAAGAGGAATGGTGAGAAAAGCTACCCGCCAAAAGCTACCCCCCAGGTTATGAACAGTAACTGTTTACTTTGGTAGGGATGGAAGAGAGCAGGTGAGTGTTGGTTGACTTTGTCCTCACAAATCTCCATTGTGTCATTTATAACAATAAGCAGTGTTGTTTTTTATATTTTGAAGTGTATTAAATGAAAAGTTTACGGGGCCAGTGCTGTGGCATGGCAGGTAAAACTGCCTGCAGTTCTGGCATTCCATATGGGTGGTTGTAGTCCTGGTTGCTCCACTTCCTATCCAGCTCTCTGCTATGGCCTGGGAAAGCAGTAGAAGATGGTTGTAGTCCTTGGGCCCCTACACCCGCATCAGAGACCTGGAAGAAGCTCCTGGCTCCTGGCTCTTGGTTTCAGATCAGCCCAGCTCCAGCCCTTGCGGTCATTTGGGGAGTAACCAGTGGATGGAAAACCTCTCTCTCTCTCTCTCTCTCTCTCTCTCTCTCTGTAACTCTGCCTTTCACATAAATAAATATATCAAAAAAGGTAAAATGTTTAAAGAAGAATATATTTTTGAAAATCTGCCTAGATTTGTGGATGAGAGTCAATTTAAGGACTGTGGATTCAAAGGATTGTTCAATGAATGCAGTTGGAGTGTTTTTTCCTTGCAACAGAGTTAACGGTTTCTTTTCCACCATTCAGTTATGCTGCCCAAAGTTTCTGGTCTCCTTTTCAATTTAGAGTCCATGGGTCTCTCTGGGTCTCTGCAGCAGCCAGAACTGGAAATGGGGTTTCTGGGTAGAGCAGGTAGACCCCTTGTGTCTGGCTGTCTGTCAGGGCCCCTTTCATTTTTTACTAGAAAACAATTATCAAGTTTGATTTCCCTCTGTTAAATATTTTACCATTTATCTAAAAAGTTTTTATTGACTTATTTGAGATAACAGAGAGAGTTCCTACCTGCTGGTTTAGTCCTTGAATGCCCACAGTGGGTGGGGCTGGTTAAGGATGAAGACAAGAGCCTGGAACTCAATCCAGATCTCTCACATGAGTGGCAGGAACCTATTCCTTGAACCATCATCACTGCTCCCCAAGGTCATTAGCTGGAAGCTGAAACTGGGAGCAAAGCTGGCACTCGAATCCAGGCACTCTTGATGTGGGACGTGGGTGTCCTAGCCAGTTCTGTAAAAGCTAGGCTAAATGCTTACCCTTCTGAGTATTTTAAATAGATTGGGCAGATTGACAGCATTGATCAGTGTTGCATTATTGGAAACCTTTTGCTGTTCTCCTTTTTGCCCAGTTGTCTTTAGGACAGAGCTGAATGAGAGCAGAGGTAATTTGCACAGCAATCCATATATTCTGGTTTCTATGAGAGAGCAGTTTCTGTCAAGGTAGCCCTCTGCTTGGTCTTTTCCCAGACCCACTTACAGAGCCACCACTGAAATGTGCTTTTTGTCTCAAACCCATCTTTGATGTGAGCAAACAGGAAAAAGCTACCTATAGCTCTTTTCTCTATAGTAGATTCAGTAAGTGGAAGACTGAACTGATCATACCAAAAACTCGGAAATCTCCACTGATGTCTTATGGGAAACCACCTTCAGTTTAAAAGAAGGAAGATCGCATGAAGTTTTGTCTTAATTGCTTAAAACCACCTGGGTGTACATCTATGTTCATTTAATTTGTACATGTAAGAGATAAGCATCTCCTTATTTTTAAAAATTGGAATATTACAGATGGTAAAGATGAAAAACAGGAAAATACTGGGACAGAGGCTACAAGACTCTTCTAATTAAAGTCATCAGAGTGGG
Source organism: Oryctolagus cuniculus (assembly GCF_964237555.1). Classification (NCBI taxonomy): domain Eukaryota; kingdom Metazoa; phylum Chordata; class Mammalia; order Lagomorpha; family Leporidae; genus Oryctolagus; species Oryctolagus cuniculus. The sequence goes on from NC_091443.1 coordinate 52,749,714, forward strand.
CTTGTGTTTGATTCTGCCATCTACGAGTTGCATGACCTTGGCAAGTTAACCTTTTTGATCCTTGGTTCACCACTTTATGGAGAAGTACTGCTATTACTGATAGTAGTATTAAAAAAATATACTACAGCAACATAATATTATATGAAATAAAATGAGATGATCAGTTTCATTTTGTTGAGTAAAATAGAAGTAAAATTTTGAGCAAAACATACAGTATGTTAGCATTTTTGCAGTAATACCACTGAATAATAGTGCAAGGGTACATCACATTATTGAAGGAAAGTAGAATTAAAAGATATGTTCATTTTGGTGCAAAAAGTTTAAAAAAATGTTTTCATAATATGCATGTCCTTGCATTTTTTGAGGACCCTCCCTCATATACATATATATGTATATATAGGTACATATTCCCATCTTAACTATGACAGAGGATTAAAAATGAGTGTTATAAACCCAAATCAGCATTTACCTGTGGGCAAAGAGGCCAGATGAAGTTGTAGGTGGAAAGGACTTAAGTTTAACCTATAATGTTCCAACTTTCTAAAAATAAGAAGACTTTCATTTTTTACATGTGTAAATTAACACAGAGATACACATAGATGTTTTTAAACGATTTAAGAAAAAAACTCAAAATAAGGCTCATCTTCCTTCTTTGAAGCCAAAAGTGGTTTCCTATGAAACATCAGTGGGGGTTTCCGCCTTCTCGGTACAATCAGCTCTGTCTTCCTGTGTCTGCTGCAGAGAAGAGAAGAGAGATGAAGGCAGTTGTTTCTTTTTTGCCCACATCAAAGATGGGTCTGAGATAAAAAGCACATTCCGGTGGAGGCTCTCTCAGTGCAGCTGGGGCAAGAACCAGGCAAGAGGAGCTGGGAGTAGCGAAGCAGAATTCTGGCGCCCAGTGCTCAGGAGCAGAAGAGCCCAGGGCGTGATAGGTGGGACTGAGAAGAGCACTCAGCTGTGTAACACCAGCTACAGAGTTTGAAACTAAAAGTCTTTAAAGTCTTTTCTTATTGTAGAAACAAGATCACTATTGTTTCATGACACAATTAAGATGGAAAAACATAGTGCTATAAATTCTTATTTCATTTTTGTATCAAAGCTTCCAGTTTTTCACCTTTGCACTTCCATCATTTGTTGTTGGTGTAAGTGTAACGTGGTTACCATGCAAACTCTGCGTGTTACTAAACTGTATGTCAAAAGCATATATGTGTTACTGTTTTAATAACTAGCTCATTTGGTAACTGATTGTAGAGTCAACTTAGTCCAGTTGCTGTCTATTCCTCCAACTAGGTGAAATCTTTTTACTAGAAGGCTTTTTCCCCCTCTTACATTATACTGTAAGTTTTTTCCTACTTAAATGAGCCCTTAATATAAATATTGAGAAGCTGACAGAAGACACGAATTGTCTAATGAGTCTTAAAATCCCTTTCCAATCACTTGCTATGTGAAGGGTTGTACCACTGTACTGTGTTGCTACCAACAGGATATGAAGATATAATTTTCCACAAACAGAAACCTTCATGAACAAAACAGTTTCTCAAAGTTCAATTTATTGTAAACATTTATTTATTTATTATTTGAAAAGCAAAGTTACAGAGAGAAAGGGGAGAGAGAGAAAAAGAGGGAGATAAGAGAGAGAAATATCGATCTTTCATCCACTGGTTCTCTCTATAATGACTGCAACAGCCAGAGTTGGGCCAGGCCAAAGCCAGGAACCAGGAGCTTCATCAGGGTCTCATGCATAGGTGCAGGGGCCTAAGTAATTGGGCCAGTCTTCTACTGCCCTTCCCAGGCCATTAGCAGGGAGCTGAATTGGAAGTGGAACAGCTGGAACTCGAACTGGTGCCCATATTGGATGCCGGCATCACAGGTGGTGGATTCACCTGCTACACCATAATGGTGGACCCAAAGTTCAATTATTTGAAGTTAATGTTAATATTTGAAGTCAATTATTTGAAGTTAATGAAGTTAATGTTTGATCTTTGGAAATTATTTTCTAATAAAAGGCAGTTGGCTGGTACAGCTTCCCTGTGAACAGCTGGGCTGTGATGTTTCTTGCCTGAAAGCCAGAAGATCTTAGCACAGCCACAGCTTTGTACTGAATAAGGTTTTAAATCTTCCTCCCTCTTTGTCGTCTACTCAGTGCAAACAATGATGCTAGGCTTTGTCCAGATTGGGCTTGAATGGGAGGAGTCCATTAGAAACATGGCTTGAGTCAGTGTGGAAGGTGGCAGGTGCTCTCCAGCTCCAGGAGCCAGACTGGGGAGACCACTGCCTCCCTTGGCCTCTTGTTTCCTGCAAGGAAGGCAAAAGCTAGCACAGGAGCATAGCAAGAGTCATCCAAACAATTTCTCTACTCACCCACCGAGAACTAACCCCTTTTTCTCTTCCCTTAACCTTGTGAGGAGCTATCCATTGTCTTGTCCACATCATGAGAAATTCCCAGTTGTCCGGGGATAAAAGCCTGGGAGTGAGTGTCCAGGTGCTCTTTTGTCCTCTTACAAGTATAGGACTTGCTGACCACGCCCTTCACAGGCCAGCATAGTGGCCGGTGAGCCTGGGACACCAAAGCCCTGTCTAGGTCCAGGATGTGTGTTCAGAGTTTTATTTATTTATTTATTCTGCCAGAGGTATATATAAGAAATTTTAAGATAATGATAGGAAATTCCTTTGAGGCCAAAGTAGCTATTGAGGGGAAGAGAAAAAATAAATTTAGCATTTGCTGAGCATCAGAGAATTGTAGGCACTTAACACAGGTGTCAAAGTTATGCATTATAACAGCTTATAAATTAGTTATATTTAATTTCAGGACAGTAGAATTCTATAAGCTTAGGCTACTTGCCTATGCTTTAGTTATCTAGCTTTTTCTTGTTGGAGAAGAATACTTTGAGGTCTCTTGCAAAACTAAAATCCAGTGTGGCTGTGTGGCTGTGTTCTTCCTCCTCCCTTGCACTGTGGTTTTTGTGCGGCTCTCCTGCGAGACCTTCTCTTTGTGCCTCTGAGTGCACAGTAATACAAGGCAGTGTCTGCAGGAACCAGAGAGCTGATGTACAGATTTGTTGAATTTGCTGTAACCTTAGAATAAAACTTTTTCTTGGCAAAATCAGCATCTCCTTTTCCAGAGTATCCCCACCCTCTGTAGAGAATAAATTCGGGTGCCTGGTTTGGATATTGTCGAAACCAGTAGAGATCGATGTAGCCTGAAGATGAGGTACCATAATGACAGAACAGGTCTCCAGCCTTCCCTTCTACTCCAAGCACTTGTGTCTCCGTGGGTGTGATCCAGTCTGCTCTCCCATAGCCTGCAACATAAAACACGCCAACAACACTGTTACTTGCTGTCTTCTCCAAGAGGGCAGCTTGGAGTACAGGACAGGGCAGTTACCTGGAAGGACCAGGGCTAGAAGTGAAGTGAAGGTAAACTTGATAGTCATCATTTTTTCTGGACTCTTGATTTAGGACCTTACACTTTCAGTGCATTTCAAATCAATTGCATCTCATACTCAAGTCACTGGGAGGGCTTTTCTGGAAATTTCCTATCATAACTCACATGTCAGAAGTGGGAGGAGCTCAACTTATTTGCATAGAAATTTTTTCAAAGGAACATAAGAAACTCCTGTTGGAGGGAAACTGAGAAACACTCATTCTTTGAAGTAATTTAAATGCCCCACATCTCTCTGGACTTTATTTTACGTTTGTGAACAAAGGCAAGATGGAAAGTAAGTTTCCTTCAATTTGTTTTTAAATTTGATTATTTATAGGACAGTCATTAAAATGGTCTTGCTGTAGCTTTAAAGCATCTGCAGTGGTTTGAGAGGCTGGTAGTATGTAACCTGGTTTCACTGCTGTATTTTTTGGTCATGTACACGTACAGTCATGCATATTCCTCTTTGGAATTGAGCTAAACTGTGTCAGATAATAATCATATAATCCAGTTTCACCTTACTTGGACTTTGGTATCTTAAATTAAGTGCACTATATTTTTCCTGTTTCTAAAATAAGGCTTAGTATTGAGCTGGTAGTCGATATTTTGAAGCATAAAGAATATTATAAAGCAGAAAAAACAATAAACAGCTTAAAGCTCATCACTCAAAGACAGTTAATACCCTTACAAGCGTTTTGGTGTTTAGTCACAGGTTATTGTGAAAGTTACCAGCACACTCCTGACAAAAGGGCTTACTTTCTCTCACTGGGCACGATGGCATGATAATGCAGTTGGTATCATCTGATTCACTCTAACTATCAATTATCTATGCTACCTCCCATAGGAAAGCACAGAGCATCTGGTGAGTGCAATGCTGTAACTCAGGCTGAGTGAGGGCTCGGTGAGCAGCATGGCTGCTTTTTCTAAAGCTTATTTTGGAGGGTGGCAGCAAGTCCCTCATCCGACAGCTGCAGAGCCTCCAGCAGCGTTTGAAACCAGGCTGCAGGTGACAAGGGAGCACTCTGCCTCCACAGCACAGAAGTGGTGGCTGAATCTCCAGGCTGGGTTGCTGCAGAGTGCAGGGCGCCGCGGAGTTCTGTCTTACTTGGTGTGCTCCTTAGCCTTCTTGTCTTCTTCTCCACTCCACTCGAAACGAGTAGAAACAGAAATCGGGAGCTTTCTTGCCCACTGTAGGTTTTGAAAGTTCTTCACTTCATAACTGCATATGAAGTTGTACTGTGTTCCTCGTGGACGACCAGAGATGGAGGACTCTGTAGCACCTTGTTACCGCTGCTCACCCTCTCTTTAAAAGGTAACAAATGAAGTCAGCTCAAGTCTTCACAGAAGTCATTATTCTCCATTGGAACTGTAGGGCTCTCAGATAAGTCAGGATGAGTTCCCTCCTTCCCTTTAGTTGTCTGAGGATCCATCCTCAGGATTTTCCAGTACTTCCTGGCCCTTCATGGAATCTGTACTCACAGCCCCGTACCAGCTGAAGCCAAAAGACCACGAGTGCAGTCCATGGCCACTTCATCTTCCTTTGGGGTGTTTTCCTGGAAAATGTGACTTACAGCTCTAAGCACTTCTGTTTTGAACCAATAAACACACACATACAGATACCCACACAGACACACACACAAATACAGACACACACAGACACATACACATATAGGTACACAGATGGATACACAGACATACAGATAAGCAGACACACACACAGAGATACAGACACACAAAGACACATACACAGAGACACACAGACACGTACACACAGACACACAGACATACAGATACACACACAGACACACACACAGGTACACATACACACAGACACATACACAGAGACACACAGACATGTACACACAGACACACACACACAGGTACACATACACATATACACACTGTGAAAAGGAAATAACAATTTAGCTGTTCCAACAACCAGAAAAGAAAGCTCATTTGGTTCTAATTCAAGTTCAGATTCTTCCCACTCTGTCACTCACCAAGTCATTCAAAACCAAACACTGCCATCTTGTGTGCTGATGAAGAATAGATAAAAATTTGGATCCAAATGTTTACCAATGATGGTAGATGCTTCTAAAATTGTCTCACAGTTAAAAGACAAACAAACCAAGTCAACAATAGCTCTATGAACCCATGCTCCTTGGACACTGCAGGAAGTTTGGAAAATTCGTGGGAGCACCAAGAATAAAACGCGGTCACCCCCAGCCTTTACCCCTACACCCATTATGCCTTCATCCAGAGCTCTTTTTCTGTTAGCTTTTTGTTTATAATAAACATAATCACATATTTGTTTAAAAATACAAGCATACTCCAAAATGTTCATGAGAAATAGATTTTTAACAATTTGATTTTGGTGCAAAAATTTTAAAATCCATGCAATGTTTTTTCCTCCATTATGCCATTACTGTGAATATTAAAAAAGCATTTGTTATAGAGACAAATATAAACACACACACACACACACACACACACAGAGCACTTTCATCTGTTGATTTACTCCTCAAATGCCTGCAATGGACAGGGGCTAGGGCGAAGCTAAAGCTAAGAGCTGAGAACTTCCACCAGGTCACCCATGTGGGTGACGGGAGTTTAGTTAATTAGGTCAACACTTGCTGCCTCATAGAATCTGCAGTAGTAGGAAGTTGGAATCAGAAGTCACAGCTGGGCCTCAAACACAGGTATTCTATATGGGAACCAGATATCTTAATTGATGTCTTAGCCATTCAACAGAACCATTGCTCTTTTCCCATGATCTTTTGAAGACTATTCATATGCATGAATTTCAAAACTCTTTGCCCCAAAATAAACATCTTTTTTTCTTAAAGATTTATTTATTTATTTGAAAGAGTTACACAGAGAAAGAAGGAGAGGCTGAGAGAGAGGGCTTCCATCCGCTGGTTCACTCCCCAATTAGCCGCAGTGGCTGAAGCTGTGCTGATCTGAAGCCAGGAGCCAGGATGCTCTTCTGGGTCTCCCATGTGGGTGCAGGGGCCCAGAGACTTGGGCCATCTTCTGCTTTCCCAGGCCATAGCAGAGAGCTGGATTGGAAGTGGAGCAGCCAGGACTCAAACTGTCACCCATATGGGAGGCCGGCACTGCAGGCGGTGGCTTTACCCACTATGCCACAGCGCTGACCCCTAAACTTATCTTTTTAAAAGAAAGGATTAACTTATTTGCTTGAAAAGCAGAGTTAGAGAGAGAGAAGGAGAGATCTTCCATCAGCTGGTTCACTCATCAAATGGCTGCAGTAGCTGGGCTGGGCCAGGATCTCCTACATGGGTAGCAGGGGCCATAACACTTAGGCTATCTTTCACTGCTATCCCAGGCTATTAACAGGGAGCTGGATCAGAAGTAGATTAGCTAGGAAACATGGGAGCTCATATGGGATGCCGGTGTCACAGGTGGCAGCTTTACCCACTACGCCACAATACCAGCCCCTAAACTAATCTTTTTTTTTTTTTAAAGATTTATTTGGTTATTTATTTGAGATAGAGAGAAGTAGAGACAGAGAGAAAGGTCTTCCATCTGCTGGTTCACTCCCCAAATGGCCACAATGGCCTGAGCTGAGCTGATCCAAAGCCAGGAGCCAAGAGCTTCTTCCAGGTCTCCCACACAGGTGCAGGGGCTCAAGGACTTGGGTCATCTTCTACTGCTTTCCTAGACTGTAGCAAAGGCTGGATTGGAACATTAGCTCCCAGGCACGTTAGCAGAGAGCTGGAGCAGAAGTGGAGCAGCCAGGACTCAAACCGACACCCATATGGGACGCTGGTGCTGCAGGTAGGGTCCTTAACCAACTACACCACAGCGCTGGCCCCACCATGTTTTCTTTAGTTCTAGGAAAGATGGGATATTTGTGATCCCTGTTTATTAAAATAATCCCCTTTAATCCCCCATAACGTGCTGAATAAGTACAAAATGAAATAAAATGGCTGGGTTTTCTTTTTTTTTTTTTTTTTTTTGACAGGCAGAGTGGACAGTGAGAGAGAGAGACAGAGAGAAAGGTCTTCCTTTGCCGTTGGTTCACCCTCCAATGGCCGCCGCGGCCGGCGCACTGCACCGGCACACCGCGCTGATCCGATGGCAGGAGCCAGGAGCCAGGTGCTTTTCCTGGTCTCCCATGGGGTGCAGGGCCCAAGCACCTGGGCCATCCTCCACTGCACTCCCTGGCCACAGCAGAGAGCTGGCCTGGAAGAGGGGCAACCGGGACAGAATCCGGCACCCCGACTGGGACTAGAACCCGGTGTGCTGGCACCGCAAGGTGGAGGATTAGCCTAGTGAGCCGCGGCGCCGGCCAATGGCTGGGTTTTCACATCAAGAGATGTAACATACTCATATTGGGTTATGAATTGTAAAGAAATTTTTTATTTTCAAGGAAAACGAAGTTTTATTATACATTATTCTGTATCTTATTTTTCAACTTCAATGAGATATCTTAAATGTATTATCATATCATTAGGTGCACAGTAACTTCATTTTTAAAATGGTTGAATAATAATCTGTAGTATAAATGTACCATTATTTAGCTATTTTTTATCATTGAATACACAGGCTATTTCTAGTTTTTCTGCTCAGTGTAATGTTTGTGGGGCATGTATTCATGTTTAAGTTTTATCATTTACACATTTTCATGAGCTTTGTGAGGATCCCACTCGCATGCATGGATTTCAGTTCTTTTGTACCAAAATTATCTTTTAATTGCGTTTTCTATGAACCTTTTGAACTATCCTTGTATTTCTTTCTGTAATGTAGATCATAGTGTGTCTTTACCTTGCTCTCACTGGAATTTTCAGAGGTAGTTCAAAGAGCTACTCTTCAACTCATTAATCGAACCAATTATTTTTTTTTCTATTTTTTGATTATTTTCCACCTGTAACTTTATTAACTAATTTCAAAGAAATTTTATTTTATAATTTCATCCCAGCTTCTAAGCCACTGTATTAATTTTCTTTATTTTAATACATATCATGACTTTTCCACCACAATCCATTTTTCCATAGTTATAGACATGGCCGCAGCTACTGACTGCAATTGCAATTAGATGATGACTATAAAGAAAACTGTCTTTCAGTTGTGATTGTGCCACTTGTGGTGCAGGATCTTTAAGGCAAACCTACTCCACACAACTCTTCTTAACTGGGACCTGTCATGGTGGTGGCCAAATCATGACCCAGGGTATGATGGCAAGTCTCTGAGAAATAATGGAGTCCTCAAATGAAAATAACTCAGTCTGTCAAAGATAATGCCGGGAAGAACCATCTGCTGATTTGGATTAAATCCAAACATTTTAAAAATGTCTCATGCGTAATAGAAAAAAATGTTTTCTGGTTGTTGGATATAGTATTTGACATCTTGCTAACATGTGTATCGTGAGATATAATGTGAAAATCTGGATATAACTCATTTTGTTTATCTTATCAGTGGGTGAACATTTGGATTGCTTTGACTTTTTGAATATTAGGAATCATGCTGCTATGAATATTCATATACAAAAATTTGCAAGAACATGTTTTCAGTTATTTTTACTTGATACGTGGGAGTGAAATATTAAACCATTCAAGGAATTGACACATGTTTTCTGAAGTGGCTGCCCCATTTTACATTCATACTGGTGATGAATGGGAATTCTGATTTCCCCACATTCTCATCAACAGTTACTATTTTCTGTTTTTCTTGTTTTCTTCCTTCTTCTTTTGGAAATTATCCTAGCAGGTGTGTTGTGGTATTTCATTTGTGTGTGTGTGTGTGTGTGTGTGTTTGATTGAAGATTTATTTATTTGAAAGGCAGAGACAGAAAGAGAGAGAGAGGTCTTCCATCACTGGTTCACTCACCAAATGGCCACAATGGCAGAAGCTGGGCTGATGCAAAGACAGGAGCCAGGAGCTTCCTCCAGGTCTCCCACGTGGGTGCAGGGGCCCAAGCGTTTGAGCCATCTTCCACTGCTTTCCCAGGCCACAGCAGGGAGCTGGATTGGAAGTGGAGCAGCCCAGTCTCAAACCAGTGCTCAATTAAACCAGAGCTTAATTCGCTCTGCCACAGTGCCGGCCCTCTCATTGGGGTTTTGATTGGTATTTCCCTAATAAAGAACGATTTTGAGGATCTCTGCATGTGCTTTTTGGCCATTTGTTCACACTCTTCAGAGCAATGACTATTCAAATCCTTTTACCCTTCTTACATTGGTATTTAAAAAATTTTTAAATTGTAAGATTTCAACAATACATTCCTTTTTTTTAAAAAAAATTCATTTATTTGAAAGGTAGAGTTACAGAGAGGCAAGGGCAGAGAGAGAGAGAGAGAGAGGTGTTCCATCTGATGATTCACTCCCCAGATGGCCACAATGGCTGGAGCTGCACTGATCTGAAGCCAGGAGCCAGGAACTTCTTCTGGGTCTCCCAAGTGGGTGCGGGGGCCCAAGGACTTGGGCCATCTTCTACTGCTTTCCCAGGCCATCCAGCTTGGAAGTGGAGCAGCTGGGGCTCAAACCAACACCCATATAGGATGCCAGTACTGCAGGGGGTGACTTTACCTGCAACACCACAGCACTGTCTCCAACAATACATTCTTGATCCTTAGACACACTTTACAATTATACTCTTTCATTATATTTAATTTTAAATGTTTTTATTTTTAAAAAATTTTCACAGACTTAAAAATTTTGCATATTTGTGGGGTACTATGTGATACTTCAATACATGTATGTATTGTGTGGTGTCCAATCAGGGTAAATATACCTGTCTCTTTAAACAGCTAAGACATCTTCACGGTAAAACAACCTTCCATTCTAGTGAGTTGTCTTTTCATTTTCTTTTGTGTGCTATGAGACACAAAACTTTTAAAATTTGATTAAGCTCTATCTGGATTACTTTGTTGTAAGACTTAGCCTTTTAAAAATTTTGGATTAACATATAATATATGTACACTTTCATGGGGTACAATGAAATATTTCAGCACATGTTTATAGCATGTATTTACTGGGCAAACAAGGTAATTAGCATTTCTATTTTCTTATTACTTCTTTTTCAAAAAATCATTTTATTTATTATTTTGAAAGCCAGAGTTACAGAGAGAGAAGGAGAGACAGAGAGAGATCTTTTATCTGCTGGTTCACTTCCCAGATGGTCACAATGGCCAGTGCTGGGCTAGGCCGAAGCCAGGAGCCAGAAATTTTATCCAGGTCTCCCATGTGGGCAGCAGCAGCCTAAATACTTGGGTCACCTTCTACTGCTTTTCCCAGGCCACTAGCAGGGAGCTGGACTGAAAGTAGAGCAGCGGGGACGCGAGTGCACCCATATCTGATGCTGGTGTTGCAGGCAGCGGCTTTATCCACTATGCCACAACGCTGGCCTGAATTTCTTTATTATTTCTTAAGGTTTGGAGCCTTCTTTTCTACTTTATCACAAAATATATAAAGTGCTATTTTCCCAAAACCATTGCATAGTCCAAAGTCACCACTATTCACACCTGTGTTTTCTTCTAAGCTTCCATCTGTTCAGCTGGTACGTTATGTCTCTGATCTAGTTGAGTGAACTTTTGTGTCTTTGTGAGGCTGAGATCCAATTTTGTTAGCCAATAGTTGCAGCACAATTTTTTAAAGAATTATTTATTTATTTATTTGAGAGGCAGAGTTACAGACAGAGAGAGGGAGAGACGGAGAGGGAGGTCTTCCATCTGCTGGTTCATTCCCTAAATGGCCACAACAGCTAGAGCTGGGCCATTCTGAAGCCAGGAGCCAGGAGCTTTGGCCATCTTCTGCTGCTTTCCCAGGCCATTAGCAGAGAGTTGGATCGGAAATGGAGCAGCTGGGACATGAACCGGAGCCCATATGGGATGCCGGTACTGCAGGTAGTGGCTTAACCTACTACGCCCCAGCGTAATTTTTTGAGATGATTATTCTTTTCCACTTACTGGTGTTGGCCCCTTGTTGTAAGTCAGCTGGTAATAGATGTATGGGCTTGTTCCTGAATTCACAGTTATAGTCCATAGACAGCTATACATCTTTAAGACAGACATGTTAAAATTATTCTACTGTGATTCTGTACTCATCCATTCTCCTTACAGCTTGGCAAAAATAAATCAGTAAATATATATGTTAAACATAAACAAATAACTATTATAATATTAAAAACCACGTTTGGAAGACAAGTCCTTGAATATGTGAGCGTTTGCAGTAATAAAATGGCAGGCTATGTGGGTGGCAGGCAGTGTCCCATTTCATTACAAAGTAGCAGGAGCTGGAGGCAGCAGGGTGACTGGAGGCCCAGCCCTGGGTTTGAGTCCAGGCTGCAGGTGCTGGGGGAACACTGTGCCACTCCAGCACAGAAGTAGGTGCCTGCATCTTCAGGCTTGGAGGCTGAGATAGTCAGATAACTCTGCTTCCTTGTTTCGCTAAACTGTGCCTTCAGTTTCCCACTCCCGGTCACTTCACCACTCTTGTATAAGAGTATCAAGAGCACAAGGCCTTTGCCAGGGTCCTGCTTGTACCACAGAAGGGTGTTAAATGTGCTGGAGGAGTTGCAGTTCAGAGAGATCTCCTCTCCTTCCTGGATGGACACAGCCGGAGGACTCTGATCCAGCTGCTGAGCACGCACCCCTGGTAAGAGAGACAAAAGGAGGCAATGAGAGGCTGTAGATCACCTTCCTCCCATCAGTGACGGATGCCCCGCATTTCCAAGCTTCCCAACCCCGCCCCTGTGCCTTTCCCCTTCCTCCCTCCTTCTCTGGCTTTTCTCCCTCTGTTGCCCTCTTTTCCTAGCCCTGGATAAAGGCCCACCTCCTGGCCTCACAGATTTTCCAGCCCTTTAGAATTCTCTGTGGAAGAATCAGGAATCCCCAAGACTCACATGTCAGCTGCATACATAGGGTTAGTAATAAACTTTCCAGGAGTATCTCCATCAGCAAATAAGTATTCCCCAAATGATTTCCTTTTGCTTCAAGACACTCCTCTAGGCTTACAGTAGCACTCTGCCGACCTGCCGACCCTCGTGTTTTGAGTATCACCCAATCAGATGTCTCACCAGATGTTTCTCCAGCATTTTGAACTAACCTTGCAGGTTGGCTATGAATGGAAACAGCACCCACCTGTGGCTAGATACTACGTTGTTGTCTTTTTTTTTTTTTTTTAGTGACTCACGACCAAAGAAACCAAAGAAACCAAAGAGCATTTGAAGCTAGGCTTCCAGAGGAAAGGCATGCGGTTTACTTATGCATGTGGGCTTGACTAGACTCAGGTCTCAACAGTCAAGCCCCGATCCTTTGTCTTTCCCTACTTTTATGCACTAAATTCAGCAAGGCAGCAACGAGGCACAAGGTAAGACAGTTTTACAATACAGGAATGAGTAAATTATAACTTAAAGGCAATTGCAGGAGGCACACAACTATCTTGTCTTAGGTGTGTGACTAGGCCTTTATGGCAGGTGGGGAACGGGTTTCTTAAGTCAGTATGGGTTTGCTCAGATCCAGCTGGCCCTGTGGTAACAAGCAGGAGGGATCTGCAGCATTCCCTGGAACTGGCCCCTTGAATGTCCAGCAGGAGAGGGTCTGTAGCATTTTCATGCCCTTTGAATAATCTTCCCGTTTCTCCCATTCATCTGGAGAATGCACTTATTGAGTACCCAGCAAATGCTGGGGACGTACAGACAGGAGCAAGACAGAGAGAACTCTGTCCCGGAGGTTCGATACTGGCCAGACTTAAAATTAAGTGTGCTGGATGGAAGGTATGTTTTTTTTCTCTTTTCCTTTCTGAAAACTTAGAGTAAAAGTTTCAGCAAAAGTTATAAAGATCCAAGGACATAAAGAACAGGCAAGAGATGATAGCATGTGTCATGTTTTGGGAAGTGGGAGCGCACGGACAAGTTGAAGCTGGCTTAGCTGACTGCAGAAAGTTGAATCCTAACGTCCTACAGAGGGAAATATCAAGAAAGACTTAGGTCCCTTAGTAGTGTCAACAATTAGAGTGCCTGATACTGAAATCGGAGAAGACCCCCTAAAATATACACTGAAATGTGGCCCCTTAAAGTTCCCTAGAAATGCTATCCCGGGTGCCACATGTACTACCGGAATTTGGGGTGCCTTACGATTTCACCACGGGCTTATTACTAAGTCCCCGATATTAATAAGCCCAAGAGGGTGCTTGCCTAACATTTAAAGAAGAATTCTAAATACCGGCACAGATAAACGAGGCAGCATGGTATGTTTTAAGCTTTTATTTAGTGAGAAAGATGCATAGGAGAGTGAGAGCTTTATTTAAGAGAGAGAGGTAAATAGGGGTTCATACCAAGCACCAGGAACCAGATACATGGATGAGCATCTAGGCCAGGAAGCCTAGAGCACATGGCCTGAAGGCCATATGCCCTGGAGGCATGAGGCTACAGCAAGCCCCTTCCTAGCAAGAGGCCAGGAAAAAAAAGCAGGCCGGGCTACACCGTGTCCCGGCTTTTAGCCCACTTCCAAAGGGGAGTGGTTAATTAACCTGATTGGCTGGTGGGCACCTACGTGTGGCCAGGTAGGGGAATGAGGCCACACAGGGGAGTGGCAAAAGGCATCAGGTAGGGGCATGAGGTCACACAGGGGCGTGGCGAAGGCGTGGTCTTCCAGTTCACAAATCTGATCAATTTTAACCTGTATGCCTGCCTACTTCAATACCTCAGATTGGAGTGAAGGGTGCGGGTAAGGAATCCTGAACAAAATGTATAAACTGCAGTTTTAGGAGGTACAGTAAATACTCTCAGATCTCCCATCTTGATCTGGAAAAGTCTGATGTCCAGTTCTCCCCACTGCTTTCATGGAAAAGTCTATTTTTCTAATTGAAAATTGAAAATTTCTAATTGAACAAAGGACACAAGACTCCTGATATCAGGCTTACTTGATAGTGATGTGAGGCAAATATTTAAAAACAGGAACTGGAGCTCATCTTCTGTTCAAATCCCAGGTTGGTTTTTTTTTTTTTTTTTTTTTTTTTTTTTTTTGTATCCTACTGAATATGAACGTGCACTCCAGGGTCACTAAGCATTTCAAAAGACCAGCCCTTGACATGAAAGGCAGAGGAAAACAAAGGGAGGGAAAGGCCCTGAAAGGTTACCCTTGGTTATCAACAGCGCAGTGGGGCAAGCATTCTGGCTGCTCTTGGAGAAGCAAACAAAGCTGAATAATATGAAATTTTTATTTTTACAGAATGTAATTTTAAAAGGACAGTTTGGGTTTTTCAGAATAAAATTGATGTGACCACTCAAATGCCTGGGCTCTGGGCTACGTGCCTGAGTCATACCCCATCGTTTCAGCCTGCCATAGGTAGATGAGCTCCCTCTGTCTACTGTCCGGGGAGGGGTTGGTTTGTGGACCACTGTGCTCCTTACACATAGGAGAGCAGGAGAATTTTATTTGTGTTAGCCTGACTGTCTTTCTCTCCTTCCAGCTGCATCGCTATTTATTTCTCGATTGTCTAGGTTTGTCCAAGATTCACTTCCATTTGTTTGCTTACCTTGGTTTTCACCTCTATTTCTGTTGTGGTGTTGTATGGGGGACAAATTTCTTAATATGAACTACTGTCCCCTACTAAGTAAACATATGCAGGCCCTTCTGTTTCATTTTTCTTTCTATTTTCATGAGTGTAATATTTTACTGGAGAGATGTATTATTTGAAAACAATCAGAATAAGCAAAAAATGAAAACATCATGCAGTTAAAAGGAAATTTTAATTTATTGGCCACTTTCTTAATGGAAGGTAAGAAGTGCAGAGATGACAAAGTTGTAAGTGCTCATCTATTGCTAAAGAGAGGATGAAATGCTAACCTGTATCATTGGAATCTTAGTTACCACTCAAATACAAGTTCTTCTACTCCCAGATCAAATGACCTTGGGTGTGTGACTGAGTCTCTCTGAACTCAGGATATCAGAGAAGTGAGTAATGTCTCTCTCCCAGTGTGGTGAAGAGTGTGTGAAATAAACAGTACACACTACCCACTACATAGTACGTGGTAATAGGATCAGGTGCATCTTGCTATGATCTTCCTAGCACGAATGGCTCCTGGTGTGAAACGTAAAGCCTGGATCAAGGTGCAACTATATTAAGTTAGGCCTCCATCTTGAAACTTGGGCCTGACCAGGCCCTGAACCCTGAGCCAGAAGCTCCTAAAAGTAAATGAATGAACTCCCCTTGTGATAAACTCTCCTAGCAATGACCTTGTCTAAATATGATTAGAGTCAGTGAACTCAAAAGGCTTCCATAGCCTTGGCAACTCATGACAAGAGCCTAGGGTGATTACTGATGCCATAAACAAGAGTGTCAATTTGTTAAGTCAACAACAGGAGTCACTGTGCACTTACTCCTCATGTAGGATCTCTGTCCTTAATGTGCTGTACATTGTGATTTAATGCTATAACTAGTACTCAAACAGTATTTTTCACTTTGTGTTTCTATGTGGGTGCAAACTGTTGAAACCTTTATTTAATATATGCTAAACTGATCTTCTGTATATAAAGAGAATTGAAAATGAATCTTGATGTGAATGGAAGGGGGGAGGGAGAGGGAAAGGGGAGGGTTGCAGGTGGGAGGGAAGTTATGGGGGGGGGAGCCATTATAATCCATAAGCTGTACTTTGGAAATTTATATTCATTAAATAAAAGTTAAAAAAAAAACTCTCCTAGCAACAGCCGATTAACAGATAACAGAGAAATACCTAGAGTTCCTGGTGTCTTCTCAGGGCAGATCAGGTGACTGATAGCTTCCTGAGACCCTGCAGTTCGGCACGTACACCCCAGCAGTCGGACCCTATGCTTCAGCCAATCAATTCAAAAGGCATCAACCCCAGAGCCATCCAACCACCTTTACTAGGTGCGTTCCCACCACTGGATGCACTAATCAGTTCTAAGAGATGTCTTTGAGTTTCCCGCGGGATGAGATGATTTGCTAAATGGTACCATGATGTATAGCATGTCTCTGAAAACCCTATAAAAACCCTGTTAACTGAAGGGTCGGGGCCCTCAATTCAGACCCGCTGCATCGGTGTTGATTGAGAGTCCAGGCCCGGACCTGCAATAAAACTCTCCTGTGTTTTACAGCGGTATCGGCTCCTTGGTGGTCTTTGGGGACAACTGAACTGGGCATAACACTGGCTTTTTCTGTTCTGTTCTGTCCTAATCATGTTATATAAAGAAAGGAACCAAAAGATTGCCACCAACTTGCCCCACGATCCCACTCACATAACCTTGGAGCCTCCATTTCTATAATAAAATGATGAAACCAGTATCTGCCATTCTGTTATCTTTTACTTTATTAAATGTAAATGCCCATGGTTCTTTAACTGTGGTGTATTATACACATTTATTGCAACGAATGCTTTGTAAATGGCATCTATAGTAGATGCTGTATACTAATCTGTAGAGTGTCAAGCAATCAAAACTTCATTCTTTTTACTTTTTGGATTATGTTATCTTTCTGAAAAATTTAAGTAAAAACATAAGTGGCAGAGTTAGACAGTGAGAGAGAGAGACAGAGAGAAAGGTCTTCCTTTTCCATTGGTTCACCCCTCAAATGGCTGCTACGGCTGGTGCGCTGCGCCGATCTGAAGCCAGGAGCCAGGTGCTTCCTCCTGGTCTCCCATGCGGGTGCAGGGCCCAAGGACTTGGGCCATCCTCCACTGCCTGGGCCACAGCAGAGAGCTGGACTGGAAGAGGAGCAACTGGGACAGAATCTGGTGCCCCGACTGGGACTAGAACCCGGGGTGTCAGCGCCACAGGCGGAGGATTAGCCAAGTGAGCCGTGGCGCCAGCCAAAATATGTTTTAAAAAGTTCATACTGCGATGCCTGCACCTCTGCTGACGAGAACCGACCCACACGCTGTCATATGGCCACGCCCTGGATTCCAAGTGTGGGAAACAGCATTCACAACGAAGCGTCTTTCCTGTCCTGCTGTCACAGTATCCGAGAATATGCCATTTGAGGAGATTTCCTTCGAAGCTTCTTCTCTAACATCTTTTCCAGTATAGCCAGGGAGAGCACCTACAGCGTTACCCAGAGATGTACGTTAGCCTGCAAACCACTTCATTTTAGACGCTGAGTTGAGTGATAGATATGTAATCAGTGGACCAAAAGAAGATTTTGGAAAGCAATATAGAGAATAGGAAAACCTCAGGCACTGGATGGGCTAGGGGAGCACTGGGCAGTCGTAGAGCACTGCTGGAGTTAGGTGAAAAGCAGGAGTTTGAGAGCAGGAGGAGACGAAGCTTGCAGAGGTGTGGAGAACCCAAGACAGCGTTTGTGTGGTCCAGTGCTGCTCTAAGGAACTCTGGGTTCAAATCTATTATCAAGAACAGTAAGATGAAATGAGTTTTTTTTTTAAATTTGTTTTTATTTATTTGAAAGAGTTTACAGAGGGAGGTAGAGACACAGAGAGAGGTCTTCCATCTGCTGGTTCCTTCCCCAAATGTCTGCAATGGCTAGAGCTAAGCCAATCTGGAGCCAGGAGCTTCTTCTGGGTCTCCCACATAGGTTTAGGGGCCCACGTGCTTGGACCATGCTCCCCTGCTTTCTTAGGCATTAGCAGGGAGCTGGATCAGAAGTGGAGCATCTGGGACTCGAGTTAGTGCCCATAAGGGATGCAGGTGCTGCAGACCGGGACTTCAACCTGCTGCGCCACAGCACCGGCCCCTGAAATGAGGTTTAAAAAAGGGCGAGCTCCTCCACCAGGACTGTTGAATATGGTTTATTTCTCTCTGAAGCCACAAGTGAGGTGTGGGGCACCTAGGAGTGGTTGCAGCCTGTGCGCAGTGAGAACAGAGGAGGTCACTGAGAGTGGAAAACCATCCGTCCCTTCCGTTGTGCTCACCCACAGGGAGTCTCACAGCCGCCTGAGGCACAGACTGGATTGTCCAGTACAATCAAGAGGAGCTAAAACATCCTTTGACATCTCAGATCATGATCAGGCACAAGGCAGTCCTCCTAGGCTTTTTCTTGCTGCTCACCTAGTAGGGAAGAGCGTCACCTTTCTCACTCCCACTACTGTCTTTTTGAGGATAACCCAAGCAAGGCATAGGAATTTTCCTAAGAAATCTCTTTTCATTTGCATGGGATTTCTCTGTTCCATATGCCTTACCTCAATTAAAAGAACCTGTTTGGTTGTGTTCCAGTACCAGAGCCTCTCTGAGCCAGGTCCATCACTACCAAATGGAGACAGTAATGATGTCCCAGCCAGTCTCACCGTGTTGTTCTGGACAGATGATTAGTTATAAGAATAAACTGCAGGCCGGCGCCACAGCTCACTAGGCTAATCCTCCACCTGTGGCGCCAGCACCCCAAGTTCTAGTCCCGGTTGGGGCGCCAGATTCTTTCCCAGTTGTTCCTCTTCCAGTCCAGCTCTCTGCTGTGGCCAGGGAGTGCAGTGGAGGATGGCCCAAGTGCTTGGGCCCTGCACCCGCATGGGAGACCAGGAGAAGCACCTGGCTCCTGGCTTCGGATCAGTGTGGTGGGTCGGGGTGAACCAATGGAAAAGGAAGACCTTTCTCTCCATCTCTCTCTCTCTCACTGTCCACCCTGCCTGTCAAAAAAAAAAAAAAAAAAAAAAAAAAAAGAATAAACTGCCATGCCCCAAGAGACTGGTAAATCACTGTTACTGGGAGAGCGACACTGTTAAGTTTACTGCAGTGTCTTAGGCAGGCCTAAATAAATAGGTCATATGACAAGCAACTTACCTGCTCCTTCTGTTTCTACTCCTTTCAAAACCAATTTTCTGTTCAAAGACAAGCATTCACTCTCTCCTGTGATTCTGCCTTAGAATGTCCAACAAAACGCGTGAAGCTGAGCCTCAGATATTGGCTTGTACTCTGCGCTGCAGAAATTTCCCTAAGAGATGAGCTGTCAGCATGACATTTTTTTTAACATGCAATGAGAAGTTATCAGTTCTGTCTGTCTCCTTAGAAGTAGCCCAAGAGGAAGAGGCTGGCAGTTTATTCTTATAACTACTCATTTGAGGTTTGCAAATTTTATTGTTCCTAGGATCCTATTGAAAACTATACCTCTATATTATTTCTCAATTAGAAAAATTAGGTTTTAGGCTAAAATGCAAATAAGTGCACACCTGCACACTGTGTTTCTGGAGTTTTGTATGTGTATGTGTAGCCATAAGTCAAGAGATTCCATTTTTTTCTTCCCACATTTGACTTAAACGCGATGGATAAACAATGCTTGTTTAAGAATTTCAGGGACTGGCCGGCGCTGTGGCTCACTAGGCTAATCCTCCGCCTTGCGGCGCCGGCACACCGGGTTCTAGTCCCGGTTGGGGCGCCGGATTCTGTCCCGGTTGCCCCTCTTCCAGGCCAGCTCTCTGCTGTGGCCAGGGAGTGCAGTGGAGGATGGCCCAGGTGCTTGGGCCCTGCACCCCATGGGAGACCAGGAGAAGCACCTGGCTCCTGGCTCCTGCCATCGGATCAGCGCAGTGCGCCGGCCACAGTGCGCCGGCCGCGGCGGCCATTGGAGGGTGAATCAACGGCAAAGGAAGACCTTTCTCTCTGTCTCTCTCTCTCACTGTCCATTCTGCCTGTTAAAAAAAAAAAAAAAAAACGAATTTCAGGGACTGACCTCAGAAAAGTTGGCTGAAACTACAGAGCCTTAGATAAGGACAACATTTCTCAGAACTGACCCGGAATCCACATACTCATCCTCGAGGAACCCTCTCTTAACCCCACCTCCCTTCTCCTTTCCAAGGGCCCTCCTACTACCTTGAGGATTTTTTCCCCCCAAAGATTTATTTATTTGTTTGAAAGGCAGAGTTACAGAGAGAGAGATAAAGAGAGAGAGAGGGAGGGATAGAGAGAGGGAGAGAGAGAGAGATGGAGAGAGAGAGAGGTCTTCCATCCACTGATTAACTCCCCAGATGACCCCAACAGCTGGAGCTGTGCTGATCTGAAGCCAGGAGCCAGGAGCTTCTCCCTGGTCTCCCACACAGGTGCAGGGACCCAAGCACTTGGACCATCTTCTACTGCTTTCCCAGGCCACAGCAGAGAGCTGGATTGGAAATGGAGCAGTCAGGACTCGAACAGGTGCCCATATGGGATGCCAGCGCTGAAGGCGGTGGCTTTACCCGCTACGCCACAGTGCCACCCCTTACCTTGAGGATTTAAGGTGGTCTCTGTGACAAATATCTACCATCTTCTCAGGTTGCCAGCTTCTTAAATTAACCCGATTTCTTACCTCTTGAGTATTGGCTTTCGAATGGTGAGCAGTCAAGCCTGTGTTCACACATGCACACAACACATATTTACATATACACATATACACACATACATCACATGCATACACATATAGATAGGTTTCATTTCACTCACACAGCTCATAGGAATAGGAGTTTATTTTCATGTTATTTAAAATTTAAAAATACTGATAATAGTGTTAACCATGATTTAAGAGAATAGATGGTTTTCCTTACTGTGTTGTCAGAGCCATTTTGGAATGCAACTTTTCAGTGTCTACAAAAATATAAAATAAACATTTCTTTTGTCTCAGCAATTTCACTTGTAGGAATTTATATGTATACATGAGAGTACTCCAAAAAGCTTACAGGAAAATGAAACTAAAAAGCTTATTTTGGTTGGAAAAAGTGGAAATGAAGAGGGTCTTCAAAAAGTTCATAGAAATAAAAGTTGATAGGAAATTCATATTTTGAAAAAACTGTGCATGAATTTCAAAATTGCTGCAGCAAAATAAACTTTTAATTTCCTTTCCACAAACTTTTTAAAGTCCCTCTGTGTGTATGAATTTCTTTATGACAATTAAGAGAAATAGAAATATATATAAAATAAAAGAAGTTCTTGACAAAAAAAAAGAAATAGAAATATATAAATATTATTAATAGGTGAGCAAGCTAAATTATTATTCAACCATATTATGAAGTTATTTACATGTGTCAAAAGGACCAAAATACATACATATTTGTATAAGCACACCTCAAACATTTAAAAAATAAAAACAAGTTGCAAAAAAGTAAACATGATATGACCAATTTACATATTAAATTTGAGTAAATATTTCTACAAGTATTCACGTCAGTGAAAAAGAATGACTACCAGGACACTGTATGCTGTAAAAATGAGTTCTCATGGGAGTTGAAGAGGAAATGGGATGGAGGTGAGGACAGTCAATTTGGCTTTCAAGCTTTGCTGCACCTGCGTTTGTAATGGTTTAACTCTTTAGCAATGAAAAGACTTCTGTATTTTTGTGTAATAAAAGTATTTCGGCCGGCGCCATGGCTCAATAGGTTAATCCTCCGCCTTGCGGCGCCGGCACACCGGGTTCTAGTCCCGGTAGGGGCACCGGATTCTGTCCCGGTTGCCCCTCTTTCAGGCCAGCCCTCTGCTGTGGCCAGGGAGTGCAGTGGAGGATGGCCCAAGTCCTTGGGCCCTGCACCCCATGGGAGACCAGGATAAGTACCTGGCTCCTGCCATCGGATCAGTGCGGTGTGCCGGCCGCAGCGCGCCAGATGCGTCGGCCATTGGAGGGTGAACTAATGGCAAAAGGAAGACCTTTCTCTCTGTCTCTCTCTCTCATTGTCCACTCTGCCTGTCAAAAAAAAAAAAAAAGTATTTCAACAAAGATTAAACAACGAAATTAATATCCATGTATTTGTTCCTTTTTTTTCTTCCTTTCAAAAATGACCTGTATCTTAAGGGGTGTGCTAAAAGTGAGCAACAAAGAATATTTCAAATTCTTCTTGAGGGCCAATTTTGAAATTCATTTCCCTTTTCAAGAGGTTGGAAAGATTAATAGGAGGTAATATTTAGAGTCTGGGCACTTCCTGGGGTCCAAAGAAGAAAGCCCATGGGGCAACCAAATTGTTGTTCTCACTTTTTTTTTTTTTTTAAACTGAGACCTACACAGAAAGCAAGATTTGCATGAAAGAAAGAGCCATGGCAAATTCCCATTTCCTTCTTCATTTTTTCAAGATTGTAATTGTGATTCTTTTCTTTTCTTTTAGTTTTCTTTATAATCACAAGCTTAACCCTCAACTAAATAAATAATTCAATAAGTAGTAAATAGAAAAACCACAGTTTCTCAAGAGTATAGAAAAGGGCTGTAAACAATAATCAAAACTCAAAATGCCAATTTCACTCGTGTATGTTACTTTTTTTGTATTCTGTGTGTTAGTAATTGTGATTCTTAGTCTCTTCGTAAGACTAATGTCAGTTCAGGCCTTTCAATAATGTTAGCCCTACTTCCTCAATATCTTTATTCCTTTAGTTTTACCCTCCTTGATTTTTTCACTATCTTCTCCTTACCTCTTTTTCTTTTTTTTCTTTACTTTTCCTATTCTTCTGTTGAGCCTCAGCTCATTCTTACGCAGTAAGCTCTTTAGATGGTGAGATATTGTGCAGCTGCAGCCCCATCTGCCCCAGTGTGTGTCTCTCACGATGCAGTAGTACACGGCAGCATCTCTCAGCGTAATGTGGGGCAGGATCAAGGTACTGAACTTTCTGTCTGCTGCGATGGTCAGAGAGGCCCCTCCATTGGTCACATTGTTTTTAACACCATAAATCACATACTCTGGACCCTGAAGCGGAATCTGTCGATACCAATATATGTACTCACTTCCACTGATTGTGGAGTGGTTACACGGCAGGTGTACAGGGTCTCCCTCAGTAGTCTCCATTGAAGTTGGCTGTGTGGTCTTAGCATCAGCCATAATACCTAAAGGGTCAAGAAAGAAAAGATCAGTTCAGGATTGTCAAATTCTGGTGCGTCTAAAAATCGGGTTCCCAAACAGTCATGGAACCCTCCTCCCTTGTCCTGCCTCCTACCAGAGTATTTTCATGTGTGCAGCAAGAGAAATACTGCTGGTGTTTTTTCATGAGATATCCATAACCACAGTGGCCACCTTCCACAGTCCTCAAGCTGATGAATCTCAAATTCCGCGCAGCTGTGAGCAGTGGCTGTGATGGAGCCCCTCACACTGTGTTCTCAGCCTCCTTACAGCACAGGTAAGAAGTTCTCCGGCAGTATGATTAATCTCAGTGATAGGAGAGGAGGCAGCAGCTACCTCTCCTTTGTCTCTAGCCAAAAGCCCATTCTTTGTTAAGCCCAGAACACTTACCTGAAGTTAACAGAACAATCACTCCTGCCACCAGCCTCATAGTTCAAGCGTGAATGGAAATTCTGTGCCTCTGAACTCAGAATCTGTGTCTGATCTGGAGTTGGAGGAAGCTCCAGCAACACGGCAGCAGCCATCAGCACAGCTCCACACCAGGCAGCTTTTATTTGGGGTTCCCCAGCTGAGCGTCAGCTAAAGACACAACAGTCTATTGGTTAGGTCTCTCCCCACCCACAAGTTTAAATGTGAGTTTTAGAAGAGGGTAAGAATGTTTTCCCAAGATGTAGCTTAATTTAAGGTTTACATTGAGATCAAACTCGAGTTGGCTGTGTCTGAATGAGTAAAACCTCTCAAAGGAGATGATTATCCACCCTTTCTTTTTGGTCAGGGCAAAATGCACCACTAGTAGTTGGTGGTTTGATGCTCCATCAGGTTGGCAGGAAATGCCCTTTATCCTACGAATTCTGTGTTGGTTCCTGTGCTGTAAGGGAACGAAAAGAATTCCTGTGCATGTCTACAGAGCAAAATCTAAGAAGCAGTGGTATACAATTTAACTTCAAAGTTAGAAACTTCTTTTTGGTCAAAAAATTACATTCAGCTAGGTTAAAAATCAAGTGCATTGTGGAGGTATTTGGAACACATAACAAAATGAATTTCATACTGGTAGAATATTTTATGCTCAGTGTGACTGGAAAATATGGGCTAGTACCCAGGTTGGCGCTCCAGTCTCCTATGTTGACTCCTGGAATGGTCTAAGCATCTTCTGGTGTGACATTGTTGAGTGCCTCTGGTCAAGCCATGATAATGAAGCTTGTTGGCCCATTATAGCAACACACATTTGGTCATTTCAAAGTTTACTATGCATTAATACCTTCTCTCTTTTCTTCCACATAGAATCAGCTTTTGCATGTGGGAAGGTGCTTATCTGTGTTCTTGAAGCCGTACACGCACTCAGGAAGAGATTGTAAAGTACAAGTTGGTAAAATGGATTAATGTAAGTTCTTTGTATTACTCAGTGACAATGTCCCTTTTCCCCCTGTTTTACAATTTGTTTTTATAATTTTATGTCTCACAACTCTCAAAGATTTTATACATTTTTGGACTGGATGTAATAATTGTACATATTTATGGGGAATGGAGTGATATCTCAAGACTTTTATACAATGTACTATGTATTGTATAAACCATGGAAACTAGCATTTCTATCTCCTTGTCATTTCTTTACACTTTGGAGCCTACCAGTCCCTCTCTTCTAGATCTTCATATATATATGATAGGTTATTGTGAGCTATAATCACCCCGGAGTGCTGTTGAACAATAAAACTTATTCCTTTTATCTGTTTTGGCACCCATTCTCCAATCTCCTCCATACCCTTCCTAGCCTCTAAGAATCACCATTCTACATGAATTAATCAGTTTTGTTGTTGTAGTTCCCTTTTTTAGCCTCACATAGGAGAGAGAACCTATAATATTTGTCTTTCTGTGTCTAACTTATTTCACTTAAATATAATGTCTTCCAGTTCTACCCATATTGCTGCAATGACAGAATTTTATTCTTTGTATGATGTATAATAGTGTATTGTATATATGAGCCATACTTTGTTTATCTATTAATAAACACTTGGGCTGATTCCATATCTTGGCTATTGTGAGTCATGATGCAATGAACATGGGAGTGCAGGTATCTCTTTTATGTTCTGAATTCTTTTCCTTCAGATTTACACCCAGAAGTGGGATAGTTGCTGGGTTATATGGAAGATCTATTTTTGTTTTTTGGAATACTGTCCACACTGTTCTCCATAATGGTTAGACTAATTTATATCCCCACTAACAGTGTTTGAAAGTTCCCTTTTCTCCACATCCCCACCAGCATTTGTTACTGTTCATCTTTTTGATAATTGGCTTTCTTATTGAGATGAGATGATATCCCATTGCGAATTTTACTTCCCTGATGCCTAATGATGTTGAGAACTTTTTTCATATTTTTGTTGGCTGTTTGTATTTTATTCTTTTGAAAAAAATCGCTATTCAGATCATTTGTCCATTTTGATTGAATTATATGGTTTTCATTAAGTGTTTTGTTTCTTATATATTCTGGATAACAATCCTTTATTAGATTAATAGACTGCAAATATTTTCTCCCATTCTGCAGGCTGTTTCTTCACTCTGCTGATTGGTTTTCTTGTTATGTACAAACTTCTTAGTCTCATACAATCCCTTTTGTCTATTTTCCTTTTCAAATTTTAATTCCTTTTTTGGCTTCATAAAGCAGTTGGTGAACATTTCCCTCTCTCTATTTTTGAACAGGTTGACTAAAATAATTCTTTTCTTCCTTTCCATTGGAAAATTGGGGAGAACTGAGAAGGTTCATACTGTTGCTTCTGTGTATTTAGAATGATGTGGTAGAAGGGATTGGTTTTGAGTAGCATCACTGATCTCTGTGACGTACCTGCTCATTGAAGCATCTCCCAGTTATTTCTGGTGAGCAGACATGCATGGCAAGAGAGGGGTAAAGCAGAGTTCAGTGTTCTCACCCCTTTCTGTTCATCCCATCCATTTCCCAGCACCAGGAACAGTGTTTGGCATGTCAGCAAGTATCTGCTGAATGTGGAAGAGGTGCGATGCAAAGCAGCATTGCATGAATTCTTCTGGTTCACTTCCCACATGTCTGCAATAGCAAGAGTTGGACAAGGCCAAAGCCAGGAAATAGGGACTCTATCTGGATCTCCCACGTAGGGTGGCAGGGGCCCAAGCACTTGGGCCATTATCCACTGCCTTCCAGTGTGTATTTGCAAGGAGCTGGATTGGAAGTGGAATAGCTGAGGCTTGAATAAGGACTAGGATATAGGATGTCACCATTGTAAGCAGTGGTCTGACCCACTGTACCACAACGCCAGCCTTTTGCATTGTACTTTTTTGATTGGGCACCCATACTCTACAGACAGACTGTACAAAGGAGAATGGACATAAATTTTACATGAAAAATATATTTTATATCTTACATTGATATGAATCAAGACAAGTGCAGACACAACTAGAAAATACAGTAAATGTTTATCTTTGTGTAGAGAACTTTCAATGACTTTACTATTTCTATTATATTTTCAAAATTGTCCATAATGGGCATATGTTGATCTCATAATACAAGTTTTCAAAAATTATTTTTCTCCCTTAGTAAGCCAGCAAATTGCCACTCTGAAGAATTATTTTTAATTTATTATTTGACAGATAGAGTTAGACAATGAGAGAGAGAGAGACAGAGAGAAAGGTCTTCCTTCCATTGGTTCACCCCGAAAATGGCCCCCACTGCTGGAACTACACTGATCGGAAGCCAGGAGCCTGGTGCTTCCTCCTCGTCTCCCATGCAGGTACAGGTGCCCAAGCACTTGGGCCATCCTCCACTGCCTTCCCCGGCCACAGCAGAGAAGAGGAGGAACCGGGACTAGAACCTGGTGCCCACATGGGATGCCGGCACCGCAGGTAGAGGATTAACGAAGTGAGCCACGGCGCCGGCCCCATGAAGTATTTTTTTTAAAGTCTTCTTGATATTTTATGGGGATGTGTAGAATTTGAATAAGGAATACATTGGAGTTAGTATAAATTGTAGTAGCTTATCTTGAGTTATATATCAAAAGTGATTTTTATAATCATAATTGTTAGATATCTGCATTCATTTCAACTTGGAAACAAGTATATTATAGCAAACTATTCTAACTCAAAACCTGATCAAGGACCAAAAATATGACTGGAGCTCCAGCTGCAGGTTTGGGTACAGACTGCAGTTCCTATAGAGCACTGTGTGTTCTCTGCACAGAAGTAGGTGGCTGAGTCTCCTGGTCGGGTGGCTGAGATGTGTAGGGAGATGTGTTTAGCATTTTTATTCAGTAGTACTGTGACTCTTCCATCCTGTTTTTTATCCACATTAGAACGAATCTCTATTAAGAGAGTAGGACCTTTCCTTTCTTCCTTCTTGTACCAAGGGAAATAATTCGATGCTCCGTCCGTATAACTGCAGTTGATAACAGCTGTTTCTCCCTCCCAGACATTCAGGATTGAAGGACTCTGCACCACTTGCTTTTCTTGCCCATTTGCCACTGTTGAGACAATGAAGGTGGTTCATTTTCAGAAGTTATATTTAATTTCTGCAGTAGCCATAGGAAACTTGGGGAGAACCACAACGACCCTCCTCTCCTTCCCCAGACTTGCGATAGACTGCCAAAAATCCCTGGACTTACCGGTCAGCTGAAGGCATAGGAGCATGAGTGAAACTCCCAAGGGCTTCTCCAGTCTTCTTGCCATTAGAATCACCAGTGATCTATGCTTTCTGGGAAGGAGAACTTACTCTATTCTCAGTGAAATCCTTCTCTTTCTTAAACTGACTATAGGCCAGTAGTAGACAAGTTCAGCTCTGCCCATGAATACAGAATTAAACAGAGTGAACATATTCTCTTTGTGCGAAATGAAGTGCTGCCATCTTGTGTGCAGGTCTCTAACTGCTGAGGCCACTTGCACAGCACTCACTGCTTTTAGGAGGGTTGGCTTATCTGTCCAACAGAAACACCTTTATCTCACAAGTAGGAAATTAGCACTAAGTCACAAAGCTTATATTTTTGGTAATTATATTACAGACCTTGCATCTAAAGTTTCTGTTCTATAGTAGTTCCACATAGGGTCGCAAGGAAAAATATCTGGCAGTACAAAGTTAAGAAGGAAAGACTACTAGATTCAAAGAAAACACAGATGATGTTATCCATTGATGCCTTCCGCACCCAGTTTATAACAGAATCAAGTAGATATTTGTTGCTTATAGAAACAATCTTTCTTGGTGTTCTGATAAAAACTCTAGTTTAAGGCAAACAGTGTTGGAGCAAAACTTCATCATTACTGAAAAAGTTTTATTGTCAATGTGATCTGGGTCTTAAGATTAAACACACTGAATGGAAAGATTTGAGCAACTGATAGAATAAATAAGAAAGGCTTTGTGCTTGAGCAGTAGACCCAAATGATGGCCTGTTACCATGAAGTGGTCACTCCAGATGCACTCTCAGGAAAGTCTTTGACAGAAAGATAAATATTCTATTAGAGACACAGATACTTGTCTGAATATTTAAGTTTGAAGAAGGGACAGTGCAGAGTCTTCAGAGAAACTATTAGAGTTACTAATTTATATTTTTGAGATGCTTCCTAGTTCCCAAACCTAGACCTATTGTATCTATATTTTTGTTAGACATTTCAGATCCAGCAGGAACAATAAACTCACAGCCAAAGATGATGTACAACCTTTGATTTCCCTTTTCTCACTGAACTCTAGCAACTGGACACCAATCAATGAGATAAGTGCAGAGATCATGACTTGGATATGTTGGACAACTCTGGATTATATTTCTTTTGGTCAACTCTGTCTTATAGACAGCATTTCTAACCAACCATTTTACAATTGTTGCTTCAGAATTTCATCATTAGTTGCAAATATCCATTTTGAAATTTAGAGCTGCTTCTGTTGAATTTTCTGTTCTTTGTTCCCAATAAGTATAATATGTTCAACAGGAACAAAAACAAATGAGAATAGACTAGAAGGACTAATGCAGCCTCACACACTCAACATGCCTAAATAAAAGAAATTCAGAAGCAGGTGCCTGATGAAGTTCAACGAGAAAGAACGCTTCCCTAATGTGAGTAAATGGAAGAATTGGCATGCAAACTTATTACTATAGCTTATGTCCAGTTCTTTGATGTTATCTATAGAGGTTTTACAAATACATTGCGGCATGATTTATGACTCTTGGAAAGAAAAAGCAGAGCATGTTAGGAGGTAAATTTGTGCAGAATTTACCAAGCACCTAGTAAAGAGCAGAAACAATTCATTTAGAAAGGACATAGAAAAATGATAATTTACTGAAGGCTTTGGAACAGTGTGCCTACTTTAGTCCCAAAGAGTTGCTTACTAACTATTTTCTAAAGTAGAAGCATTATTTAAAACAGGGGAATTCATCCATATCAGGCAATCATCTGTTGACTGGCATTCTTCCCTGCCTAGTGGGCCCACAAGGATGAGATAAAATCCTCCATGTTTTCCTTACACCAAATATTCACTGGACTCTGAAGGAAGAGTAAACAGATCTTTTTTACTGACAGCTTCAATATGTTTTCTGAGCAGTAGCAATTTAAAGAATGCCCTGGGTATGGTAAGGCTTCAATAGGTAGACCTATAGAAAATGTCACACATTACAAGTTTTGTTTTCCTGGCTTCCAACTCTTTCCCCCCTCTATTGATTCCTAAGCCCATGACAACTAGTGTACCAGCTCCCTGGAATTTCAAGACATATCACTCATTTCTTCAGGCTGCCAAAACTCAGGTTTAAGTTTTTCAAAAAATGTCTTATAGTATATTAGATGTCAGTGGGATCTTTGAACTGTTATTAACTTTGCAAGACAAGATGAACTCTGGTATCATGGAAGGGGTGAGAGAGAGGTAGAAATATGTCAGTACTGTAATTCCAGTTTGTTTTCTCCACACCAGAAGAGTTACAGCCAGGACCTGTGCAAGTATACATGAAAGCATTCAACTTACCACTTAAAAATCTAATTTCCCATTGGTAGTCCATTCACTCTAGTCTATCTGAGGAATAATAAGTGTTATGTCCCTTAGTAAAACTGACTTTTGTTTTCCAATATAAAGGATCCCAGATTAATGTCAATGCCTCTGCCTGAACCATCCACTGACTAAAATCAAATCCACATATTTCTCTCTGGTCTCCAAGTTTCTCCTTTCATATCAAAGAGTGAGGATATTTATTCTTCCATAATCAGATAATATATATATATATATATTTTTTTTTTTTTTTGAGAGAACCAGTTTCCTAAATTCCCTCAATGTACTTTTGGAATAATCTACTTTGAATTGCTAATGAATTTTCATTATTTTAGCAAAAATTCTTTCTTATATGCTTTCTAACATATTTCCATGATGTGAGAGATCATCTACAACAATATGTCAAATAATGAAAGCAGATGTCTCATTTAAGCTACCTTTATTCAGCACACCAGAAGACAGGGAATATGTCAGGCTGCCTGGAAAGATCTTTCAACCATTCCTGAAAATGGCCCCATTTAATTGATTTTCCAAGTTAGGCGTCTGAATGTTTTCCTCAGCTATCAGTACTGTACCCCCATATATATATATATATATATATACACACACACACACACACACACATATAAATACTTCTAAAACTGTATAAAGAGATAGGAATGCTAATTAACCTGATTTGACTATCATACACTAAATAACATTTATGGAATTATCATACTGTATTTCATAAATACACACAGTTATAGGGGACTGGTGCTGTGGTGCAGTGGGTCAATCCACCTACGGCGCCGGCATCCCATATAGGCACTGGTTCTAGTCCTGGTTGCTCCTCTTCCAATCCAGTTCTCTTATATAGCCTGGAAAAGCAGTAGAAGATGGCACACGTGCTTGGGCTCCTATACCCATGTGGGAGACCCAGAGGAAGCTCCTGGCCCCTGGCTTCAGATCAGCCCAGCTCTGGCCATTGCGGCCACTGGGGGAGTTAACCTGTGGAAGGAGGCCTTTCTGTCTCTCCCTCTCTCTGTCTAACTCTGCCTCTCAAATAAATAAATAAAATCTTAAAAAAAGATTCCTTGAACTATAAAAAAACCATGCAATTATAATAATAATAAAAATTAAGAACAAAATACATCAAAGAAGAGAATAAAGGAAGAATAAAGGAAAACAAAGAAGTTAAATAACACAGAGACAGCAGCATATGAACCTAGATGGAGTTAATAAACAAACCAAAGTTTTTTTATCATATCATATCATATCATATCATATCATATCATATATTTTATCATATCACATCATATCATTCTGCTACTTTATCAGCACCTACAGCAAAGATTGGATAGATAAAAAGAGTAAAAGGAATCATCCCTTTTCTTCAACTTCTTAATTATATCTATCCAATAAAAGTATATGAATAAACTTTAAGTTTAAGGTAAAACTCCATGGAGACAACAAAAGTAAAAATTATTGTTCACTCAGCCTAATATTCTGGCTCTGAGATTGATGTACAGCCAAGATATCCCTAGGAATAGAGGTATAAAGTTGAAAGACATGAAAATAGAAGCTTCTGTTAAAAGGCTCCTTAAATGGTTATTGTCTTGGGGCTGTGGCTGTGGCGCAGTGGCGCAGTGGGTTAAAGCTCTGGCCTGCAGTGCTGGCATCCCATATGGGCGCCGGTTCTAGTCCCGATTGCTCCTCTTCCGATCCAGCTCTCTGCTGTGGCCTGGGATAGCAGTGGAAGATGGCCCAAGTCATTGGGCCCCTGCACCTGCGTGGGAAACCCGGAAGAAGCTCCTGGCTCCTTGCTTAGGATCGGCACAACTCTAGCCATTGAGGCCATCTGGGGAGTAAACCAGCGGATGGAAGACCTCTTTCTCTGTCTCTACCTCTCTCTGTAACTCTGTCTTTCAAATAAATAAAATGAATCTTTTAAAAAAAATGGTTAATGTCTTAAATGGTCGTGGGCCACTTAAAATCTAGCTTTCCAAATTAGTTACTTTAGTCATATGCATGGATTTAAAAAAAATTTGAATCAAAATAAACTTATCTCCCCGTCCTTTCAAAACACTTACAAAAAAGATGCTAAGAAGTCAGTTTACTTGCCCAAGGTGACACTATATAATCATGGCTTATTCAATGCTGGCAAGTAGTAGTTGTTTGCTACTACTACTTCTCAAACACATCAAATAAGAAGAGGACATAATAGATGACTGGGAATGAGTGAAATGTGGAGGTTGACGTAGCGTGAAGAGCTTGAACAAAAACAACCGGGATGAAACTGCATGCAGCCTTCCCTTTCCTGGCGTACCTGTGCATTCTTAGAAGTGTAGAGAAGATACTAATAAATTCCCCATCACAGCCTCCCATCAAACATAGACAGGAAGTAGATAAGGAGACCCACAATCAGAGTGAGAAATGCACATTGCCTCAGAACTTCATAGCTGGGTTTGAAAATTTATAAATCAAGTTAAATAATCTGAAAATAAGGAAAAGTTGATGTACTTAGGGTAGCAGAAATAATTTTTTCTGAAAGCAGGAATACACATGCACACGCACACACACAGTAACCAGGGTGATTATTCATATGCATTTTCATATTTTTTTGAGTCCAGACGAAGTGATTCATCAAAGCTGCATTTCTCCAGCAGCATCTGCCATTTGCCCCTGAATTTTTGCATGGTTCTGTGGCCACAGATTTGAGTTTGGGAATAGGCTCTGGTTGCCTACGAGCATTGAGTACCACAGTAGAGTTGAGAAGCTGAATCTCTGGATTGAAAACCTGAGCTCTACATGGAACCAAACTCCACCAAACTCCACCACCACCACCACCACACACACACACACACACACACACACACACACACAAAATCTTGGGCCGTCTTCTGCTGCCTCTCCAGGAGCATTAGCAGAAGAGCTGGATGGGAAGCGGAGCGGCCAGGAGTCGAATGTGTTGGGCTATGAGATGCCAACATCAGCAAGCAGCGGCTTAATCCTGTGCACCACAATGTCGGCCCCATGATTCCCTTTTCTTGACATCCTCTCCAACATTAATTTTTCGTCTTTTGTTAATAGCTGTACTAATAGGTGTGAGATGATATTTTATTGTGGCTTTAATTTCCATTTTCTTTTGATTAATAATATTAGAAATGTTTTTGTACACTTATTGAAAAATGTTAAATAATCTGTCCAATTTTTTTATCAGATTATTTATTTTCTTGCTATGGAGCTGCATTCTTTGTATATTTTGGACATTAATCCCTTCTCATATGTATGATTCCAAACACTTTTTCTCATTCTGTGGGTTGTCTCTTCACTCTGTGGGTTATTTCCTTGGCTGTGCAGTTTTTTTTTTAACTTTATGTTGTCCAATTTTCCTATTTTTGCTTTTGTTGTCAGTGCTTTTGGAGTTATACCAAGAAAAAGCATTGCCCAGACAATATCATGGAGATTTTCCCCCTATGT
Organism: Oryctolagus cuniculus; assembly: GCF_964237555.1. NCBI lineage: Eukaryota > Metazoa > Chordata > Mammalia > Lagomorpha > Leporidae > Oryctolagus > Oryctolagus cuniculus. Next base: position 52,783,280 of record NC_091443.1, read on the forward strand.
TTTCTTCTAATGTTGCTATAGTTCTGGTTTTATATTTAACTCTTTAATTTTGATTTGATTTTTATACATGTTATAAAATTAGAGTCTGATTCATTCTTCCACATTCATTTTCTCAGTATGTGTTAATTTATTTTGGGCTTTCTATTCTTTCCCTTTGGTCTATGTTTGTCTCTATGCCAGTATCATATTGATTGGATTCCTGAGGCTTGGTAAGGAGTTTTGAAATCAGGATGTGAGATGTTTCCAATTCTGTCCTCTTTCAAGATTGATTTGGCTAATTATGCTCTTTTATGTATTACTATAAATTGTAGAATTTTTTCTTTTTCTTTAAAAATAACACCATTGGGATTCTTACAGGGCTTGCATTGAATCTCTAAATCACTTTGGGTAGCATGGACATTTCAGTGACATTGTCCTCAAATCCATGAATATGATGCCCTCCAAATTGGCTCAAATACTTGGGCTCCTGCACCCACATGGAAGACCCAGTTGAAGCTCCTGGCTCCTGGCTCCTAGATTCTGCTTGGCCCAGCCTGGGGTTTTGTTGCCATCTGGAGAGTAAACCTGCAGATGGAAGATCTCTCCGTCTCTCCTTCTGTCTATAATTCTGCCTTTCATATAAATAAGTATATCTTAAAAAAACTAATGATAAATATACATGATTTTGCCCATTAAAATAAATAAATAAATAATTTTTTTTTGGCAGGCAGAGTGAACAGTGAGAGAAAGAGACAGAGAGAAAGGTCTTCCTTTGCCGTTGGTTCACCCTCCAATGGCCGCTGCGGCCAGCTCACTGCGGCCGGCGCACCGCGCTGATCCAAAGGCAAGAGCCGGGTGCTTCTCCTGATCTCCCATGCAGGTGCAGGGCCCAAGCACTTGGGCCATCCTCCACTGCACTCCCTGGTCACAGCTGAGAGCTGGCCTGGAAGAGGGGCAACCAGGACAGAATCTGGCGCCCCGACCAGGACTAGAACCCAGTGTGCCAGCGCCGCAAGGCGGAGGATTAGTCTAGTGAGCCGCGGCGCCAGCCAAAATAAATAATTTTTTTAAAAAGGTTTATTTATTTATCTGAAAGTCAGACTTACACAGAGAGAAGAGGCAGAGAGAGAGGTCTTCCATCTGCTGGTTCACTCCCCGGTTGGCCACAACAGCCAGAGCTATGCCTATCTGAAGCTAGGAGGCAGGAGCTTCTTCTGGGTCTCCCACGCGGGTGCAAGAGTCGAAGGACTTGGGCCATCTTCCACTGCTTTCCCAGGCCATAGCAGAAAGTGGGATCGGAAGTGGAAAAGCTGGGACTTGAACTGGAGCCCATATGGGATGCCGGCACTGCAGGCGGCAGCTTTACCCACCACGCCAGTGCTGGCCCCATAAATAAATAATTTAAAAAAATAGAATTACTGTATGATTTATCAATACCACTTCTGGGTATTTGTCCAAAATGATTTAAAACATGATCTTGAAGAGATACTTCAAAAAGTTAATGGGAAATGGAATTAAAAGGGAAGTATATTTGGGGGGAGGGGAATATTTGAGATACATACACCTGAGGATCTTCAAAAAATTCACAAGAATTACAAATTATTTTTTGAATATTTATATATTTATTTGAAAGTCAGAGTTACACAGAGAGAGAAGGAGAGCAGAAAGAGAGGTCTTCCATCCACTAGTTCACTCCCCAATTGGCTGCAATGGCCGAAGCTGGGCCGATCTGAAGCCAGGAGCCAGGAGCTTCTTCCAGGTCTCAGACGAGGGTGCAGGGGCCCAAGGACTTGGGCCATCCTCTACTGCTTTCTCAGGACACAGCAGAGAGCTGGATCGGAAGTGGAGCAGCTGGGACTAGAACCGGCTCCCAGCACTGCAGACAATGGCTTTACCCACTACACCACGACGCCGGCCCCAGAATTCCACATTATTTTTAAAAGCCCTATGCATGTGTTTCTTTGCAACACTAGTCACAATAGTCAAGAAGTGGAAAAAAATCTAAATGTCTGTCAATGGAAAAGTGGATAAAGAAAATGTGGCATTTGGCCAGCGCTGTGACGTAGTAGGTTAATCCTCCATTTGCGGTGCTGACATCCCATATGAGTACTGGTTCTAGTCCCAGCTGCTCCTCTTCTGATTCAGCTCTCTGCTATGGCCTGGGAAAGCAGTGGAGGATAGCCTAAGTGCTTGGGCCCCTGCACCCATGTGGGAGACCTGAAAGAAGCTCCTGGCTCCTAGCTTTGGATCGGCTCAGCTCTGGCCATTGCGGACATTTGGGGAGTGAACCAGTGGATAGAAGACCTCTATCTCTCCTTCTCTCTATCTGTAACTCTACCTCTCAAATAAATAAAATCTTTTAAAAAAAGAAAATGTGGCATTGTGGTACAGAGGGTTAAGCCTTTGCCTGCAATGCTGGCATCCCATATGAATAGCCAGTCTGAGTCCTGGTTGTTCCACTTCCAATCTGGTTCTCTGCTAATGTGTCTGGGAAAGCATGAAAGATGTCTCAAGTATTTGGGCCCCTGCAACCCACGTGGGAGACTTGGATGGAGTTCCTGGTTCCTGGCTTCTGCCTGGACCAGCCCTGGCTGTTGCAGCCATTTGAGGAGTGAACCAACGAATGGAAGATCTCCATTTCTCTCTCTTTTTCTATATCTCTGCCTTTTCAAATAAATAAAGAAAGAAAGAAATTGTGGCATGTACATACAATAGGACACTCTTCAGCCTTCAAAACAGAGAGAAATTCTGCTATTTGTGCCAAGATGGATGAACCTTGAGGACATTATGCAAAGTGAAACAAGCCAATTAGAGAAAGACAAATACTGCATGATTCTACTTACTTGTGGTATCTAAAACAATTATGTTGATAGAATGAGAGAGTGGAGTGATACTTGTCAGGGACTGGAGTAGAGGAAAATGGAGTTACTACTTTATGGTTATAAATTTTCACTTAAGAAAGGTGAATGAATTCTAGAGGTCAATATTGTCCCTGTTGTCAACACTGCTGTAGTGTACACTTAAAAATTTGAATGTAGATTTCATGTTAAGTGTTTTTATTACTAAAATAAATTTCAAAATATTATTCAACAGATTAAAAAATTCATTATCTGGGCTTATCAGTGAATGGACGTAGTACAAGAAAGAAGCAGTGGTCATAGAGATAGGTCAACAGAAATTATTCAAACTGAGACACAGAAACAAACATCACATAAAATAGCAAATGATGGTTCAAATGGTTGGATCCTGCCACCTACAAGGAGACCTAGATTGAGTTCCTGGTCCCTGGCTTCAGTGTGGCCTAGTCCTAACTGTTGCAAGCATTTGGGAAAAGAAACAGCTGATGGGAAATCTCCCTCTCTCTTTCCCTTTGTTCCTCTTGAATAATAAAGAAGAGCTTTGGAATACAATGAAGTGAACAAATGTAACTGAAGTCTCAGAGTGGAAGGCAGGAAAAATAAAACGACAAACTTCAGACTGCAGATAATATTCCCAGTACAAGTCTCTGAAATAATTTGTATCTAGAATATATAAAGAATTGTGGAAAAATCATTAAGACATACAACCTAATAAAAACTGGGTGATAGATAGCAACAATGTTTTTTAAAGATTTATTTATTTTACTTGAAAGTCATAGTTACACAGAGAGAGGAGAGGCAGAGAGAGAGAGAGAGAGAGAGAGGAGAGAGAGAGTCCGCCGGTTCACTCCCCAGATGGCTGCAGTGGCCGGAGCTGTACCGATCTGAAGGCAGGAGTCAGGAGCTTCTTCTGGGTCTCTCCTGTGGGTGCAGGAGCCCAAGGACTTGGGCCATCTTCTACTGCTTTCCCAGGCCATAGCAGAGAGCTGGATCGGAAGTGGAGCAGCCGGATCTTGAACCGGTGGCCATATGGGATGCTGGCATCAAAGCTGGTGGCTTTACCCGCTACGCCACAGTGCCAACCTGATAACAATTAAATAGCCAGTAAGTACATGAAAAGGTACTCCATACCATTATATAGGTAAAAAATGCAAATTACAATGACAACGGAATCCCATCAAAAAAGCTAAAGTTTAAATATCTGAGAACATCAAGTAGTGGGAGGTGGAACTTCATATTTTGGTGGGTGATTATGAATTGGTTCAACTACTCTAGAAAATATTTAATAACATCTATTAAAGGCAAAAATATGCTCCCTTAGGCCCCCAGATTTATACTCTCGGGCTTATATAAAATAAGAATGAGTGATTAGGTCTACTAAAGACAAGCGCAACAATTTTATGCCTAATAGTAAAAATCTGGAAGCAGCCTTAATGTCCTTCAACAAATAAATGAATAAATAAATGGATTTTAATGGGTGTATTTTAATACAGGAATTTTGCACAGCAAATTTTTAAAAGCCTTATTACTGGCCGGCGCCGTGGCTCAATAGGCTAATCCTCCACCTTGCGGTGCCGGCACACCGGGTTCTAGTCCTGGTCGGGGCGCCGGATTCTGTCCCGGTTGCCCCTCTTCCAGGCCAGCTCTCTGCTATGGCCAGGGAGTGCAGTGGAGGATGGCCCAGGTGCTTGGGCCCTGCACCCCATGGGAGACCAGGAAAAAGCACCTGGCTCCTGGCTCCTGCCATCGGATCAGCGCGGTGCGCCGGCTGCAGCGGCGGCCATTGGAGGGTGAACCAACGGCAAAAGGAAGACCTTTCTCTCTCTGTCTCTCTCTCACTGTCCACTCTGCCTGTCAAAAAAAAAAAAAAAAAAAAAAAAAGCCTTATTACTGTAGACAACAATGTGGATGACTCTCATAAGTTTAATATGTTATAAAAGAGGGCAGAGACATGCAATAATGTTATAGAATCCAATGTATACAAAGTTGGAATGCAATCAACCTAATCTATAGTGAGGGAAATAAGAATTGTTGTTCCCCTGGTGGAGTGGATGGGTAGTAAGTAGAAGGTCTATAGTGATCATTCTGTGGTGCTGGAAGTATTCTGCATCTTCCTCTGGTGACAATAGGAATATTTATGGAAAAATGCAGGGCCAAAGTGTTACTTATCAATGTTAACCTTGACTGTAAATGGCATCAACTCTCCAGTTAAAAGATACAGACTGGCTGAATGGATTAAGAAACAAAACTCCAATTTTCCCAGCACCATTTATTGAATAGACTGTCCTTGCTCCAGGAATTGGTTTTGGATCCTTGATCAAATATAAGTTGGCTGTAGATGTTTGGGTTGATTTCTGGTGTTTCAATTCTGTTCCATTGGTCTATCCATCTGTTTCTGTACCAGTACCATGTTGTTTTAATTACAACTGCCCTGTAGTATGTCCTGAAATCTGGTATTGTGATGCCTCCGGCTTTGTTTTTGTTGTACAAGATTGCTTTAGCTATTCGAGGTCTCTTGTGCCTCCATATAAATTTCAGCACCATTTTTTCCAGATCTGAGAAGAAGGTCTTCGGTATCTTGATTGGTATTGCATTGAATCTGTAAATTGCTTTTGGGAGAATGGACATTTTGATGATATTGATTCTTCCAATCCATGAGCATGGAAGATTTTTCCATTTCTTGGTATCCTCTTCTATTTCTTTCTTTAAGGTTTTGTAATTTTCATCGTAGAGATCTTTAACGTCCTTGGTTAAGTTTATTCCAAGGTATTTGATTGTTTTTGTAGCTATTGTGAATGGGATTGATCTTAGAAGTTCTTCCTCAGCCATGGCATTGTCTGTGTATACAAAGGCTGTTGATTTTTGTGCATTGATTTTATACCCTGCTACTTTGCCAAACTCTTCTATGAGTTCCAATAGTCTCTTAGTAGAGTTCTTTGGGTCCCCTAAATACAGAATCATGTCATCTGCAAAGAGGGATAGTTTGAGTTCTTCCTTCCCAATTTGTATCCCTTTAATTTCTTTTTCTTGCCTAATAGCTCTGGCTAGAACCTCCAGAACTATATTGAATAGCAGTGGTGAGAGTGGGCATCCCTGTCTGGTTCCAGATCTCAGTGGAAATGCTTCCAACTTTTCCCCATTCAATAGGATGTTGGCTGTGGGTTTTTCATAGATTGCTTTGATTGTATTGAGGAATGTTCCTTCCAAACCCAGTTTGCTTAGAGTTTTCATCATGAACGGGTGTTGTATTTTATCAAATGCTTTCTCGGCATCTATTGAGATAATCATATGGTTTTACCTTACACCTTACACAAAAATCCACTCCACATGGATTAAAGACCTAAATCTACGACCTGACACCATCAAGTTACTAGAGAACATTGGAGAAACCCTTCAAGATATTGGCACAGGCAAAGAATTTCTGGAAAAGACCCGGGAGGCACAGGCAGTCAAAGCCAAAATCAACTATTGGGATTGCATCAAATTGAGAAGTTTCTGTACTGCAAAAGAAACAGTCAGGAGAGTGAAAAGACAACCGACAGAATGGGAAAAAATATTTGCAAACTATGCAACAGACAAAGGGTTAATAACCAGAATCTACAAAGAGATCAAGAAACTCCACAAAAACAAAACCAACAACCCACTTAAGAGATGGGCCAAGGACCTCAATAGACATTTTTCAAAAGAGGAAATCCAAATGGCCAACAGGCACATGAAAAAATGTTCAAGGTCATTGGCAATCAGGGAAATGCAAATCAAAACCACAATGAGGTTTCACCTCACCCCGGTTAGAATGGCTCACATGCAGAAATCTACCAACAACAGATGCTGGCGAGGATGTGGGGAAAAAGGGACACTAACCCACAGTTGGTGGGAATGCAAACTGGTCAAGCCACTATGGAAGTCAGTCTAGAGATTCCTCAGAAACCTGAAGATAACCCTACCGTTCGACCCAGCCATCGCACTCCTTGGAATTTACCCAAAGGAATTTAAATTGGCAAACAAAAAAGAGGTCTGCACCCTAATGTTTATTGCAGCTCAATTCACAATAGCTAAGACCTGGAACCAACCTAAATGCCCATCAACGATAGACTGGATAAAGAAATTATGGGATATGTACTCTTTAGAATACTATACCGCAGTAAGAAACAACGAAATCCAGTCATTTGCAACAAAATGGAGGAATCTGGAACACATCATGCTGAGTGAAATAAGCCAGTCCCAAAGGGACAAATACCATATGTTCTCCCTGATCGGTGACGACTGACTGAACACCAAGAGGGAAACCTGTTGGAGTGAGGTGGACACTATGGGAAATGGTGGCTTGATCAGCATAGCCCTGACTGTTAATGAACAACTAAATACATTATCCCTCTTAGTAGTTTTTTTATCTGTTCTACTTAATATGACTGGTTTAGATCTGTAATTGATGCACAGTTATTCTTAAGTGTTGAAAATTAACTGAAATGTGATCCCTGTTGAACATGGTGGTGGGAATGGGAGAGGGAAGAGATGTATAATTTGGGACATGCTCAGGCTGACTTGCCCCAAGTGGTGGAGTTGGAAGCATACCAGGGGATTCCAATTCAATCCCATCGAGGTGGCATGTACCAATGCCATCTCACTGTTCCAGGTGATCAGTTTCAGTTCACAGTTGGTCATGGTGAAGGGACTGGGAGTCAAAGGGAGCACATAGACAAGTCTAGTACCTGCTAACGCTAACTGATGGAGTAAATAAAGGGGAGAGTGATCCAACATGGGAAGTGAGATACTCAGCAGACTCATAGAATGGCAGATATCCTAAATAGCACTCTGGCCTCAGAATCAGCCCTAAAGGCATTCGGAGCTGGCTGAAAAGCCCATGAGAGTATTTCAGGCATGGAAAGCCAAGACACTCTGGCAGAAGATCTCTGCGAGTGAGATCCCAGTGGAAAGAACAGGCCATCAAAGAAGGAGGTACCTTTCTCTGAAGGGAGGAGAGAACCTCCACTTTGACTATGACCTTGTCTAAACAAGATAAGAGTTGGAGAACTCAGAGGGCTTCCATAGCCTTGGAAACTCATGACTGGAGCATAGGGAGATTACTGATGCCATAGACAGGAGTGTCAATTGGTAAAGTCAACAACAGGAGTCACTGTGCACTTACTCCTCATGTAGGATCTCTGTCCTTAATGTGCTGTACATTGAGATTTAATGCTATAACGAGTACTCAAACAATATATTTCACTTTGTGTTTCTATGGGGGTGCAAACTGTTGAAATCCTTACTTAATGCATACTAAACTGATCCTCTGTAAAAAAAAAAAAAAAAAAAAAAAAAAAAAAAGAAAGAAAGAAATTATCAATTCCCAACTTGACTCTCACTGGGATTAAACATGACAATAGGTCTGCTCTGATTTCATCATCATTTAAAAAAAATCATCTATTATTTTTCACTTTATATTTCTGTGTGGGAGCAAACTGTTGAAATCCATACTTAATGTATACTAAGCTGATCTTCTGTATATTAAGATAATCGAAAATGAATCTTGATGTGAATGGAAGGGGAGAGGGAGTGGGAAAGGGGAGGGTTGTGGGTGGGAGGGACGGTATGGGGGGAAAGCCATTGTAATCCATAAGTCGTACTTTGGAAATTTATATGCATTAAATAAAAGTTTAAAAAAAAAAAAAAGAAACAAAACTCATCTACTGCCTACAAGAAACACATCTCACTGACTAAGATAAATGCAGACGGAAAGAAAAAGGATAGAAAAAGATATTCCATGCTAACAGAAACCAAAAAAGAGCTGGTGTAGTCATCCTATTATCAGACAAAATAGATTTTCACACAAAAACTGTTAAAAGAGACAAAACCATGCAATGATTAAGAAATCAATTCAACAGTAAGATGTGACTATAATAAATATATATGCACCTACTTACAGGGCACTTGGCTATTTAAAAAATGTGAATGGATCTAAAGGGAGACATAGACTCTAATGCAATAGTGATGGGGGGGACTTCAATACTCCACTTTCAGCAATGGACAGATCAAGCAGACAGAAAATCAGCAAGGAAACAAAAGAGTTAAATGACATTATAGGCCAAATGGACCTAATAGATATCTATAGAACTTTTCACCCTACAGTTGCAGAATACACATTTTTCTCACCAGTGCATGAAACTTTATCTAGGGTAGTCCACATGCTGGGAAATAAAGCAAGTGTCAACAAATTCAAACAAATAAAAACCATACCATGGATCTTCTCTGACCACAATGGAATGAAGCTAGAAATCAGCAACTCAAGAATCTCTAGAACATATGCAGACACATGGAGACTGAACAACATGCTTCTGCTAGAACAGTGGGTCACTGAAGAAATCAAAAGAGAAATCAAAAAGTTTCTGGAAACAAGTGAAGATGGGCTACAGCAAAAGCAGTGTTAGAGGAAAATTTAGCAATTGGTGCCTACATCAAGAAATTAGAAAGTCACCAAATGAGCTATCAATTCATCTCAAGGACCTAAAAAAAAAAAAAAACAGCAAACCAAACCCCAAACTAGTAGGAGAAAACAAATAATTAAAATTAGAGAAGAAATAAATGAAATTGAAATAAAAAATATAAAAGATCAGCAAAATGAAGAGTTGGTTTTTTGAAAAAAAAAAAAAAGAACAAAATTGACACACCATTGGCCCAACTAAAAAAAAAGAGGGATAAGAACTAAATCAATAAAATTAGAGATGAAAAAGGAAAGATAACAACAGATACCACAGAATCAGCAGAGATTACTACAAAGAGGTATATGCCAAGAAAATCGGAAACTTAGAAGAAATGGATAGATTCTTGGACACATACAACTTACCTAAATTGAGTCATGAAAACATAAAAAAACTAAACTGACTCATAACCAAGATGGAAATTGAATCACCAAAAGACCCTCCCAACAAAGAAAAGCCCAGGTCCTGATGGCTTCACTGCTGAATTCTACCATCTACCAGGCATTTAAAAAAGAACTAATTCCAATTCTTCTCAAGCTATACAAAACAATTGAAAGGAAGAGAATACACCAAAACTCCTTCTATGAATCCAGCATCACCTTCATTCCTAGACCTGGAAAAGATATAAGAGAGAAAGAGAACTACATACCAATTTCCCTGATGAACACAGACACAAAAATCCTGAACAAAATACTAGCAATCAAATCCAACAACACATCAGAAAGATCATCACCAGGACCAAGTAGGATTCATTCCTGGTGTGCAGGGATGGTTCAACAATTTGCAAATCAATCAATGTGATATATCACGTTAACAAACTGAAGAACAAAAACCATATGATTATCTCAATAGATTCAGAGAAAGCATTTGAAAAAAACACAACACACTTTCATGATGAAAACTTTAAGCAAATTGTGGATAGAAGGAACATTCCTCAACATAATCAATGCAATTTATTACAAACTCATGGCCAGCATCCTATTGAATGGGGAAAAGTTGGAAGCAATCCCACTAAGATAGGGAACCAGACAAGGATGCCCACTTCATCATTGCTATTTAATATAGTCCTGGAAGTCTTAGCCAGATCATTAGACTTTGAAGAGAAAGAAACAAAAGGATATAAAGAAGTATCTTTTTGAAAGAAATCAAAGGTATACAAAGAAGTCAAACTATCCCTATTTGCAGAAGACATGATTTTGTATATAGGGGATCCAAAAGACTCTACTAAGAGACTATTGGAACTCATAAAAGAGTTTCATAAAGTGGCAGGATATAAAATCAACACACAAAAATCAATAGCCTTTGTATAACAGACAATGCCATGGCTGAGAAAGAACTTCTAAGATCAACCCCATTCACAATAGCTACAAAAAGTCAAATACCTTGAATAAATTTAACCAAGGACATCAAAGATCTCTACCATGAGAATTTCAAAACATTAAAAAAAAGAAACAGAAGGAGACACACAATTAAAAAAGGAAACCTTTCCATATTCATGGGTTGGAAGAATCAGTATCATCAAAATGTCCATACTGGTACCAATGCTGTGACATAGTGGGTTGAGCCACTGCCTGCAGTGACGGCATCCTGAATCAGCACCTGTTTGAGTCCCAGCTGCTCCAGTTCCTATCCCACTCTCTGCTATGGAGTGGGAAAGCAGTAGAAGATGGCTCAAGTTCTTGCACCCCTGCACTCGCATGGGAGACCTGAAAGAAGCTCCTGGCTCTTGGCTTCAGATTGGCCCAGCTCTCTGCTTTTGCCTCTCTGTAATTCTGCCTTTCAAATAAATGAATAAATCTTTTTTTAAAAAAATGTCCGTACTACTGAAAGCAATTTACAGATTCAACATGATACCAATCAAAATACCGAGACATTCTTCTCAGAGACAGAAAAAATGATGCTGAAACTCATACGGGAAAGCAGGAGACCCTGAATAGCTAAAACAATCTTATACATGAAAACAAAGCTGGAGCCATAGCAATACCAGATTTCAAGACATACTACAGGGAAGTTATAATCAAAACAGCCTGGTACTGGTACAAAAACAGATGGATAGACCAATAGAACAGAATAGAAGCTCCAGAAATCAACCCATGCGTCTACAACCAACTTATCTTTGACAAAGGAGCTAAAATCAATCCCTGGAGCAAGTACCGTTTCTTCAACAAATCTTGCTGGGAAAACTGGCTCTGCATGTGCAGAAGTATGAAGACCCCTACCTTACACCTTACACAAAAATCCACTCAAAATGATGAAAATCTAAACCTATGACCTGATACAATCAAATTACTAGAGAACATTGGGGAAACCCTGCAAGACATTGGCATAGGCATGACTTCTTGGAAAATATCCCAGCAGCACAGGCTATCAAAGGCAAAATTGGCAAATGGGATTACATGAAATTGAGAAGTTTCTGCACTGTGAAAGAAACACTCAGGAAAGTGAAGAGGCAACCGACAGAATGTGAGAAATTATTGTGCAAACTATGTGACTGACAAAGGATTAATAACTAGAATATATAAAGATATCAAGAAATTGCACAACAACAAAACAAACAACCCAGTTAATAAATGGGCAAAGGACCTAAACAGGCATTTTTCAAAAGAGGAAATCCAAATGGCCAACAGAAACATGAAAAAGTGCTCAGTGTCAATTAGCTGTCAGGGAAATGCAAATAAAAATCACAGTGAAGTTTCACCTCAACCCCATTAGAATGTCTTTCATATAGAAATCAACAAACAACAAATTGTTGGCAAGGATGTCGGGAGAAAGTTACCTGAATCCACTGTTGTTGGGAATGTAAACTGGTACATACACTGTGGAAGACAGTATGGAGATATCTCAGAAATCTGAATATAGATCTACCATATGACTTAGCCATCTCCTGAGAATTTACCCAAGGGAAATGAAATCTTCATATGAAAGATTTTCTGTACCCTCATGTTTGTTGCAGCTCAATTCACAATAGCTAAGATATGGAATCAACCAAAATGTCTGTCAACTGAAGACTGGATAAAGAAATTATGGGGTATGTACACCATGGAATACTCACAGTGGTAATAAAAAATGAAATTCTGTCTTTTGCAACAAAATGGAAGAAACTGGAAAACATTATACTTAGTGTAATAAGCCAGTCACAAAAGGGCAAATAGCATATGATATCCCTGATATATGATAACGAATAGAACACCTAAAAGGTGGCTGGCACCGCGGCTCACTTGGCTAATCCTCCGCCTGCAGTGCTGGCACTCTGGGTTCTAGTCCTGGTTGGGGCGCCGGATTCTGTCCCAGTTGCTCCTCTTCCAGTCCAGCTCTCTGCTGTGGCCCGGGAGTGCAGTGGAGGATGGCCCAAGTACTTGGGCCCTGCACCTGCATGGGAGACCAAGAGGCAGTGCCTGGCTCCTGGCTTCAGATCGGCGCAGCATCAGCCGTAGCGGCCATTTGGGGGGTGAACCAACAGAAGGAAGACCTTTCTCTCTGTCTCTCTATCTCACTGTCTAACTCTGCCTGTCAAAAAAAAGGTAATATATAGAAGTGAAATTGACACTTTGAGATACAATAACTTCGAACAGCCCTTGTCTTGACTGCTGAGGAACAGTTTTTTCTTTCATACTATTTGTTGAACTCTTTACTTAGTATAGGGTTAATCCTATGTGTATAAAGTTAATTGAAAATATATCCTGGTAAAAATAATGAGAATAGGAAAAGGAGGGGGAAGATAGGTGGGAATGTGGGTGGGAGTGTGGGTACGGTGGGAAGAACTACTAGGTTCCCAAAGTTGTAGTTATGAAATTCATGAAGTTTGTATTTCTTAAATAAAAAGTTTCTGGGGGAAAAACAACTAAATTGCTAGTATATTTCTTTTTGTTTTTTTTAAGGTTTATTTATTTATTTGAAAGTCAGAGTTACAGAGAGAGAGCAGAGGCAAAGAGAGAGGTCTTCCATCCACTGGTTCACTTCCCAATTGGTTGCAATGGCCGGAGTTGAGCCGATCTGAAGCCAGGAGCCAGGAGCCTCGAGCCTCGAGCCTCTTCTGGGTCTCCGATGTGGGTGCAGAGACCCAAGGACTTGGACCATCTTCTACTGCTTTCCCAGGCCATAGGAGAGAGATGGACCAGAAGTGGAGCAGCTAGGTCTTGAACCAGCGCCCATATAGGATGCTGGTGCTTCAGGCCAGGGCATTAACCTGCTGTGCCACAGTGTAGACCCCTAGTATTTTTCTATTCATTTAGTTTATTAGATTTTTAAAAAGCAAATATCACTAGCTGGAAGCAACTTTATCATTCAGAATTATTTTAAAGTTGAACCAAATGATGGAGAAGAGTTCTATCTGAACGCTGTATACCCAAGATGATCCTTTATTTTTATATATCAAGAACCAACATTTGGTTCTTTTCCTCCTCCTATAGCCATACCCTTGTGTTGGGATTTTGAAGATCTTCTCATTACCAGGGCATAGACTATTTACTGTGCCCTCAAATCTGATTCAGTGTTTGGCCAGTTTGGTATTGTAAGTCCCAAAGGAAGCTGAGGTTTAGCAAGGGCTTTCAAATTGCTACTCTGGCTCTTGCTTCTCACTGTAATGACAGTATGCCTGGCCTAGGCTACTGCAGCAGGAGGCACATGAAGAGTTGAGTATTTATGGGTATTCTAGACCAACCAACAGTCATTTGATCTTCGGACATGAGTGAACTGAGCCAGACCCTGAAGAAATGCTCATCTCATCCCAGCCTAAAGTGTCAATCTATACATTTATAAAGATAATGCATTATATTTATTTATCATTATTCTTTTAAGCCTGGGAGTTATACTGTTAACCACCATTATTATTGCAGTAGCTAACTCATGCAGCAGGAGATTTGAGTGCTTAATTGAACGTGTTATGATGTGGCTTTGAGGACGTGAGAATACATTGATTGTATTACATGAAGAAGTCAGGCTCTCGAAGTTTTGTGTTGACTCCATGATTACATTTCTCATGTCTCCTGATGTAGGATCCCTCAGTCCAAAACATGTGGAGTGACTACAGAAACAATCTCTTATGTAAAAATGCAGCTTGTTCCTCCATTCAGAGAGTTTGTAAGTTTTTGGCAGGGAAAAGCAAGCAAGCAAACTGTCACAAGTGACTTGATTTGAGTCTTTCCAATATCTCCACTGCTGCAATCTTGTTACTCCCAGATATAAATCTTCATCCGACCATTTCTAGCTCCCTATCTCAGGGACGGCTGTGGATGAACATGTGATTTTCTTCTTAGCAAGGTGTTTTAAGAATACATTTAGCTTTTTGGTGATGAGGAATTAGGAGAAAGTTCCTTTGGAAATCTTACATGCATACACACATACGTACACATGTGCATATGCACAAGTAGTCTCTTGTTTTCACAGAAGTCATAATTCCTCATCCCATTTTTCTTTTTTTACTGGCATTTTTCCTTTTCAGATTGAAATTCTATATTTGGGAATTAAGAACAATTCTAGGCATGCAGAAGAGACATTTTTTCTTAGGAGTTTAGCTTGACTAATGTCCTGTTTACCACATAAGTAAAAATTGTAAAACAAGGAGTCAGTAAATGTTTGAGAGGTATTGCATCATGTAGCTACTGAGTTATAGGTAGGTTTTACCTTGTTTTAACCCATGTTTTTCAAATGAAAAAAAAACCCACAAGTGATTAGTAGAATTGCCAAAGGTCTTACAAATTGATTATAGAAATTAAAATGTAAAATTTCAGGTATCTTTTACTGCTTACCACAATAATTTCACACACTACTCATTTGTTGGCAATTTTGATCATTTAAATCACTTAAGTGCAAATAGAAACTTCTGTTTTTTTATTAAATTAAAAACTACTAGATAATGCTGATCCTCTGAAAATTCAAGAAATTTCCCATATTTTCTAGGCTCTTTTGGTCCTTGCATGACCTTGGCCTGGTTCTTCACTCCCAAGTTTGAGTTGCATCCTCAATGCTCAACCCCATGCAGCCATCTCATCTGGGAATCACAATAGTTACCAATAAGGGTCTTTGCATTTGACAAGCTGCATGACACACCTCTGTTTGCTATTTTGATCCACAGGACAAAACCTTTCCCTGACGGTCAGTGTGTCAAAAAGTCCAATATCTGCCTAGGAAAATGGATACACAATAAATCATTTACTGAAGCAATGCCTAGAAGTGAAGACATAGATAAATGAGTATGACTTACAGCAGGAACAACCTTAGATATATTTAATGTAAAGTCACAGCTATCTGCAAGCAATAAATAGGAGTTATTTTGTACATTTTACATAAAACTGAGGGGCATGACTAACAACATTCTCAAAGGCACACAAACTTTCGCTGGAAGAACTTGCCCATTCCACATACACATTTCTTTCCCTCCAGTATACAGGGCAGACAAGATACCCTCATTCCATGAATTAGTAAGAACAAAGGATCATTAGAATTATGCTTTGTCTACAAGACCAGTGTCTGCTAATAATAACTGATAGAATTAAAAAGGAGAGAATGATCCAACATGGGAAGTGGGATACACAGCAGACTCATAGAATGGCAGATGCTCTAACCAGCACTCTGGCCTCAGAATCAGCCCTTAAGGCATTCGGATCTGGCTAAAAAGCCCATAAGGGTATTTCAGGCATGGAAAGCCAAGACACTGTAGCAAAAACATGACCTAAGTGAAAGATCTCTGTGAGATCCCAGCAGAAAGAATGGGCCATCAAAGAAGGAGGTAATTTTCTCTGAAGGAAGGAAAGAACTTCCTCTTTGATTATGGCCTTGTCTAAATAACGTCGGAGTTTGTGAACTGAAGAGGCTTCCATAGACTTGGCAGCTAATGAAAAGAGCCTCAGGTGATTACTGACGTCATACATAAAAGTCTCAATTGTTAAATCAACAAGGGGAATCACTGTGCACTTACTCCCCATGTAGGATCTCTGTCCTTAATGTGTTGTACTAGGCAAATTAATGGTAAAACTAGTAGTATTCAAACAGTATTTTATACTTTGTGTATCTGTGTGGGTGCAAACTGTTGAAATATTTACTTAGTATATACTAAGTTGATCTTCTGTATATAAAGATAGTTAAAAAACTTAATGAGGTGTGGGATGGGAGAGGGAATGGGAGATGGGATGGTTGTGGGTGGGAGGGAGGGTATAGGGGGTGAAAAACCACTATAATCCAAAAGTTGTACTTTGGAAATTTATATTTATTAAATAAAAGATAAAAAGTTAAAATAAATATAAAAAAGAATTATGCTTTGTCTAAACAACCAATCTCTCTCTCTCTCTCTCTCTCTCTCTCTGAGAGTAGAAAAGGAGAGTGGTCAGACTCTAACTCCTGCAGCTCAGTGAAATTTTTTTTTTTTTTTGACAGGCAGAGTGGACAGTGAGAGAGAGAGACAGAGAGAAAGGTCTTCCTTTGCCATTGGTTCACCCTCCAATGGCCGCCGCTGCAGCCGGCGCACCGCGCTGATCCGATGGCAGGAGCCAGGATCCAGGTGCTTTTCCTGGTCTCCCATGGGGTGCAGGGCCCAAGCACCTGGGCCATCCTCCACTGCACTCCCTGGCCATAGCAGAGGGCTGGCCTGGAAGAGGGGCAACCGGGACAGAATCTGGCGCCCCAACCGGGACTAGAACCCGGTGTGCCGGCGCCGCAAGGTGGAGGATTAGCCTATTGAGCCACGGCGCCGGCTCATGAAATTTGCCAACTTATTTCTCAAGCTTGTCATGTATCAGACCTCCTTTAAATTAAACCTGCCTCACCTGCTTTAAAGCACACCATCTCATACTGCTGTGTTCAGTGAAAGCATATTTGAATGCCTCCTTTCCAGAAACCCCAGAGCAGAAGTTGGCTGTGGTGTGGACACAGGCTGTAGGTGCATGGAGAGCACTGTGCCCTTGCTGCACACAGGTTCCAAGGCTGAGTCTCCAGGTTGGGAAGTCGTATTATGCAGAGAGATATGTTGGGTGCTTTTGTTGAGGAAGACTGTGAATCTTCTATCTTCCTTTTTATCTTCATCTGAACGTATCAATACCAGGAACATGGGGCTTTTAGCAGGGTATTTTTGTGCCATAAAAAATAGTCAAACATTATTACTATAGTCACAGTTCAGAACAAAAACTCCGTCTTGGACACTCAGGAATGGAGGATTTCGTTTAATTTCCTGGACACTATTCTTCTGTTGACTTTTTCCCCCTGTTTGGTAAGAGAATAGCAGATTAAATTTTTATTTTTAATGTTCTCACAGAAGACTACTGGCAATCAGAAAAAAAAACAAAACTCGTCAATAATTTCCTCTCCCAACCTTGCAGTGTTCCTTGGAGATTTCCTCCTATATCAAGCCTCCCATCCACAACTCACAGTCTGGCAGAAGCAACAGAATCAGTACTGATGCCTCTAAGAGTTTGTCCATTCCTCCCAGGAAGGTTCACATTGTCTTTTCTTTTGCAACTTACAGGCAACTGTAAGTCTGACTTCAACTTCTGCACCTGATTCATTTCCTTCCGCAGATCATTGTATTTTACCTTTGAACAGCCTGTTTTTATCTGAAATTATTCATCTTTATGAAAGGAAGCACTGCCCCCTTTAGTCCAAATGTAGAAAATTTTTAAAAATGCATTTCTGTGTTTCCTAAAGATCAAGTTGTAATGTCTTTCCCATAAAAATGTTAATAAGACATTGGAATAGAAAGAAAGATATTTAAGGATAATATAATTCACATATAGATGAGTATATGTATGTGTGTTCTTGCAACAGTATATGTATGTGTGTTCTGCAATAATTAAAAGTATAATTATTATATGAGTGTATTGCAATATTAGAAAATGATAATTGAGAATTACTTGAAGCCAAATAATTGGCACATTGCCAACTAGCAAATTTAGGCAGATACTTTGTCTAATAATATTAAACTGGTGCTTATTAAGCCCACATAGGGGTGTGATATTCAATTTAATACAATGATTACAAATTTAGAGCACATAGAAAATTTGGTAGCTTCTTATTTAATGTAATTAAATTCCACTTATGGTCCTCAGATGTGTCCATATTTATCTGGTTCATTAAGAAGGGTGAATACAGATAATGTTAGCATACTATGTATTTCTCTACTTAAACCTAGAAGATAGGATTTTGAACATTTTCATCACAAGGAAATGTTAACTGAGAAGAAGTGTATATTTCCTGTAATTAGACATTATTTAAGTAAACATGTATCAAAACATCACATGGTACCCCATAAGTATGTACACTGTTTATGTGTGTTGATTTTTTAGTAAAAGCTTTTTAAAATGGCACGATAATTAAATTAGATTTAAGATAACTTTCTTAAAAACACAGATCAATACAAATCTGCATTAGATCAATTTTGATAGGGATGATCTTATTTGAAATTTATTTGTATGAGATCAGTGTTTTGCATTTTCAAATGAAAAAACAATGATATAATCTTACAAAGTCCATAGACATTTAAGGCTATAATCTTTAAAACTACCTGTGGATGTGAAAAAAGAATATCTTTGTTTGCCTTCATTCTTAATTCACATGTAGTATATTTTTCTATAGATCAATATGATAGAAGAGGAAAAAGAATCCATTATACTTTTAATACTAAGTCAGTAGGAGAACAAAATGTTTGAAGCTAAGGGTAAAGTCTAAGATATGTTCTTGGAATTACTTTTAGCCCAGGCAGAAATAACAAAATAATGTTGTGAGTATTTTACTGTGGTAATATGTATTTTGAATTTTCACTTAAATAATAATGAAACAAGTATGAGAAATCACAATACCTCTAACAAGAAAATATCATGTCCATGCTAACTGTCTCACAGGACAGTTATCCATGTTATAAGTTATCCATGTTCCATATTATATACTTTAAATCCAATAACTCAGACTTCCTAGTGAAGAAATTTTCCTGATTTATTTATGTATCTTTATATTCAATAAGGATTTATTTAGTTTCTATGGGGCACTTGGTCCAGGACTTGGCTTGGGGTTTCCCATGTGATTATGGAACAATCCTCATTCTTATATGCCTGAGAGTCCAAAGAGGAAGATGCATATAAAGCTGCATACCCACAGCTTGGCTTGTTACACACGGAACATGATGGGTATCGAGTAGTTCTATGAGGAGGCTTAGCGTGGATTCAAGGAAGACCTCACAAAGTGGAGCTTTTTAGCTTGTTCTAAAGACATGAAGGAAGTTTCTCAAGTTGGCTAAGCAGGATAAGGGTAGTCAAGCAAAAGTATCCGCAATTTCAAAAACACACAAATCATATATAGCCAAGTGGCCTCAGGAAATGCACTCAGCTTATTATAGTTAGAGTTTATTGTTTTTGTAGGAAATTAATAAGTTGACATTAAGAATAGCACTGACATGCAAAACACAAGGAGCCATATATGAGAAACAAGAATGCTGATTTTTCAAGGATTCTCTCTCTCTCTCTTTCTCTCTCTCTCCCTCTCTCTAATTATTCAAGTAAACAACAATTTACAGTACATAATGTTCAAATTTAAGCATAGACAACAGCTCTATGTAGAATCCCTGGGTGTGATTGACATCTTGTATAGGAAATTGGTTTGATTGGTAGAGGAGTTGGAACAAATTTTTTCAGCAAACGTTGTGGGTGACTCGCTTATTGACAGCTGACAGTTTATGTATGTGGTGATTTTTAACTTTGTTACAATGTGAAAAAAACAGCGATTCTATTCTGGACAGATATAGATAATCTTCCGATGGTGCCAGTACCCCTGTAGTCCTTGTCATGTGATGGAGTCTTCTTCCCTGGCAGGCCACTTCCTCAGATGGAAAGATGTCCCCATCAGTCCAGATCAGCTGTGAAACCCTTGATGCTCTCTTCTGAGGTGTCTCTCAGGAAGAAGTGGAGATCTTGAGTGATACTATGTGTAATGGATGAGAACAGGACCCTATCAGAAGCAGAGGACTAATGAATTGGTCCTTGTTTCACTACGGTAATGAAATACCTGAGACAGGCTAATTTTGTAAAGAAAAGAGGTATTCTAATCTCATAGTTTTCAAGGCTGAAAATCTAAATAGCATGGCACAAGTTCTTGCAAAGGCCCCTGTAGGCTGTGTTGTTTCTTGGCATGTGAATGACTTCACAGCAAAGTCCTGAGACATCACAGAACATCACAGGAAACACACATGTCTACATCTGGGTGTCTGGTCTCTGACACTTTTCTTAAAGTTGCCTGTACCTAATCATGGGATCTCTACCTTAATGATTTTATCCAAACCCAATGACTGTCCAAAGGCCCCACCTCTAAATGCCATTCTCTTAATACCATGAGCAGATGGCTTTGGAAATCAGACTCCTGCATAGGCTTATAGGGACAAAACATTTGCAAACCAAAGCACCTTGCTTTGCAGACTGAATAACCATTAGGAAGATTCTGCTCCTCCTAGGATATCAAGGCTGGAACCAGGAGAAGACCTCATACTGCAGATTGTGTGTGTTTAAGCTGATTCCAAATCATATAACACAACATTTTGGATGAATAGAAGTTTTTTCTACTGAGTTATCCTCATTATAAGAACTGATAGTGGCTTAGTCACAGCAGAGGTGAAGGCTTCTTTTAGAGGTAGAAAGATTACAAGTGGCCGGCGCCGCGGCTCACTAGGCTAATCCTCCGCCTAGCGGCGCCGGCACACGGGTTCTAGTCCCGGTTGGGGCGCCGGATTCTGTCCCGGTTGCCCCTCTTCCAGGCCAGCTCTCTGCTGTGGCCTGGAGTGCAGTGGAGGATGGCCCAAGTGCTTGGGCCCTGCACCCCATGGGAGACCAGGAAAAGCACCTGGCTCCTGGCTCCTGCCATCGGATCAGCGCGGTGCGCTGGCCGCAGCGCTCCGGCCGCGGCGGCCATTGGAGGGTGAACCAACGGCAAAAGGAAGACCTTTCTCTCTGTCTCTCTCTCTCACTGTCCACTCTGCCTGTCAAAAAAAAAAAAAAAAAAAAAAGATTACAAGTACTCTGAGCTTCCAGCAGATCAGAATATGAGCCTATAAAATTTATTAAATGCTTGGTTTTTCATCAGGGACCTTCCACATCAATGAAAAGAGCAGCTACACTGCCCACAGCATGTTATGAAAAGGTGTAGGGGCAGCTTTGTTGCTAGGGGAATAACTTCTCTCGAGATCCTGGACCTCAGCCTTGTTCAATTGTTGTTGTTTTCAATTTTTGAAAAATGTCCTGCAAAAATCATTAGAGATGGGTTACAGTTGTCTCCATACAGGAAATTAGTTTGGCCAGGGGAAGCCATGGGGCAAGTTGTCGTATCATAGCCCCATTCATATTTGCATAGGCTAAACTAAGTCATTGGTATACTTAAAGAAGGCATGCTTCTTTGAGAAATACACACAGTTACATCATCTGGAATTCCTTGGGCATGGATGTTTATTACTTTGGCAAATTTTCTATAACAACTCTGAATTAGGAGTGACAATCTGACTCAGAGGTTAAGCTGCCCTTTGAGATGCCCACTTCCATATCAGAGTACCTGGTTCAAATCCTGGTTACTCCACTTCTGATCCAGTTTTTTGCTAATGTTCATCCTGGGAGGCAGTAGATGATGGTCCCTGCCACCCACATGGGATATCTGGATTGAGTTCAAGTTTTCTGACTTCAGCCTAGCTCAGCCCAAGTTGTGAGCATTTGGTGACTCTGTGAATGAAAGATTTCTCTCTCTCTCTCTCATCTGTCCCTCCCTCTTCTTGTTATGTATCATGAAAATTTTTTAAAAATTAAAAATTAAAAAACTAGAATGAAACTGATAGTTTAAAAATTACTCAAATTATATTGCCAGTAACTTCTTCCTGGTAAGTTTTTTTTTTTTTTTTTTAGGTAATTTATTTATTTGAAAGTCAGAGTTACAGAGAAAGAGAGAGATTTTCCATCTGTTGGTTCACTCCCCAGATGGATGTAATAGCTCGATAATAATAATGTCTGGATTGACAAAGAAGTCATTGCTGTTACCTTGTTGCCTTGTCGTGGCCTCATTAATCCTGATATGCTGCTTCTTTCAGTGCATTCCATTTTTGATTAATACTTGTAAAGTTTGTAATCCCTGCTTCCAAAATAAACAAGAAAAGGGGGGATGCAGGGAACACAGCTTCTGCCACAGCACTCTCAGTGAGGACACATCCTCCTTAACACAGAATAGGGCCGCATGAGCTGATTAAGGGTAGTAAATGACCTATTATCAAGAAGAGCATTGAGTTCTCACAGGAATGTTGGCTTCCATGAGGACATGCAGCTGCTCCCCCAGTCTTGCTTATCTAGTTAACCAAGTCACAAGGCGCCCCACCAGTGTCTTGACAATCATATTCTGAAGATTATCAAGTGATGTTACAGGTCATGTTAGTTATATAAGCCTGCACGTGCGCTGTACAAATGGCTGATATGTAATCCTTGTCAATAAAAGAAGCATGCTGGGAACTCGCTGGTGGTGCTTTTCAGAGGAAGAGCTCCCATGACCTGTCTCTCCTTTTGCTTGCTAGGCTCCAACAGCATGTGGCAGTGGCTTTATTTGCTACATCACAACACTGGCCTCATGGTAAGTTTTTAAATTAAAAACACATTATTCCTAGATCCATAGATGGTGATAAATTTGTTCACACCCAACTTTTTGTTAAGAGATTTATTTATTTATTTGAAAGTCAGAGTTACACAGAGAGAGAAGGAGAGGCAGAGAGAGAGAAAGGTCTTCCATCCGCTGGTTCACTCCCTAGTTGGCCTCAATGGCTGGAGCTGCGCTGATCTGAAGCCAGGAGCCAGGAGCTTCCTCCAGGTCTCCCTCATGCGTGCAGGGGCCCAAGGGCTTGGGCCATCTTCTACTGCTTTCCCAGGCCAAGGCAGAGAGCTGAATCTGAAGTGGAGCAGCCAGATCTTGAACTGGTGTCCATATGGGATGCCAGCGCTGCAGGCTGTGGCCCTGTCCACTATGCCACAGCCCCGGCCCCCACACTCAGTGTTTTACAGAAGGCAGGACACTGCAGACCATATCACTTTTTTTCTGCTTCTTCTTGCAACTCATGTTGCTAAATGAATTCTTTGAAAGATACTTTTGTCCTGGTTATACTTGGATTCTGATTATTCTTTTTTTGAGTAGGTATCTGGACACACAATAAAGACAGAAAGAGTCTTTAATCTGTTCATTTATATTCACCTCGTGTATCAGCCCGGGAATGGTAGTGAAGCAGAATCACAATGAATACTTTGGGTGAGGCTTCATGAAAGGGATTTGGCATTGCACAGTTTTGAAAGGAGCTGGGGAAGTGAAGGTCTAGAGGTAGTTGGAGGGCCCGAGAATGATCTTTAACCAGGCAATCTTGATTGTTTATACAAAGGAAAAAAGTCTGGGAAACTTGGTGGATGGATGCAGTACAAACCACCATCATCTACCCCCTTACATTGAGTTCTATCTCATCTGGTCATATTTGACTTCCATATAAAATAACAGAAAAGTTATACTTTTACCTAATGTGATGCTATTATCCAGCATAAAATTTGCAACAGGTTAACCCTTCCCGTTAAAGACGTACAAAACTCCATATGTCAAGTTACATGTCTTTGAGTTTATCCTTTTTCTCATGGAATCACACTTCTTCTTTTTTTTAAAACTTTTATTTAATGAATATAAATTTCCAAAGTACAGAATATGGATTACAATGGCTTCCCCCCCATAACGTCCCTCCCCCCCGCAACCCTCCCCTTTCCCACTCCCTCTCCCCTTCCATTCACATCAAGATTCATTTTCGTTTCTCTTTATATACAGAAGATCAGTTTAGCATGCATTAAGTAAAGATTTCAACAGTTTGCACCCACACAGAAACATAAAGTGAAAAATACTGTTTGAGTACTAGTTATAGCATTAAATCTCAATGTACAGCACACTAAGGACAAAGATCCTACATGAGGAGTAAGTGCACAGTGACTCCTGTTGTTGACTTAACAAATTGACACTCTTGTTTATGGCATCAGTAATCACCCTAGGCTCTTGTCATGAGCTGCCAAGGCTATGGAAGCCCCCTGAGTTCACTGACTCTGATCACATTTAGACAAGGCCATGGTCAAAGTGGAAGTTCTCTCCTCCCTTCAGAGAAAGGTACCTCCTTCTATGATGACCCGTTCTTTCCACTGGGATCTCACTTGCGGAGATCTTTCATTTAGGTTTTTTTTTTTTCTCCCAGAGTGTCTTGGCTTTCCATGCCTGGAATACTCTCATAGGCTTTTCAGCTGGATCCGCATGCCTTAAGGGCTGATTCTGAGGCCAGAGTGCTGTTTAGGACATCTGCCATTCTATGGGTCTGCTGTGTATCTCACTTCCCATGTTGGATCATTCTCTCCCTTTTTTATTCTATCAGCTAGTATTTGCAGACACTATTCTTGTTTATGTGATCCCTTTGGTTCTTAGTCCTATCATTACGATCAATTGTGAACAGAAATTGATCACTGGGACTAGTGAGATGGCATTGGTACATGCCACCTTGGTGGGATTGAATTGGAATCCCCTGGTATGTTTCTAACTCTACCGTTTGAGGTAAGTCAGCTTGAGCATGTCCCGAATTGCATATCTCTTCCCTCTCTTATTCCCACTCTTATGTTTAACAGTGATCACTTTTCAGTTAAATTTCAGCACATAAGAAGAATTGTGTATTGATTATAGTATTCAACCAAAAGTATTAAGTAGAAAAAACAAAAAAAAATACTAACTAACAGGGATAACATATCAAGTTGCTCATCAACAGTCAGAGTGAGGGCTAATCAAATCACCATTTCTCATAGTGTTCATTTCACTTTAACAGGTTTCCTTTTGGTGCTCAGTTAGTTGTCACCTATCAAGGAGAACAAGTGGTATTTGTCCCTTTGGGATTGGCTTATTTCACTCAGCATAATGTTTTCCAAATTCCTAACAGGGATCACTTTTCAGTTAAAATTTAAACACCTAAGAATAATTGATCACACTTCTTCTTGATCTCTTGTCCTTATACTGAGTTATAAGGCTAATAAATAAAAACATACTATTTTAGAGAGTAGAAGAATGGGAGCATGGAATAAAGAAAAATAAGTGGTTATTAAACACAAAGTCACATACACGGAAGTAAGGAAAAATACTCCTAACTGCTTGAGTTCTGGTTTATGTAACTGGTAGTGAGGTTACAGTTGGTATATGTAATTTCCTTTTTTTAAAGATTTTTTTTAAAAAATTTATTTGAAAGGCAGAGTTACAGAGTGAGTGAGAGAGGGAGAGAGATCTTCCATCTGATGGCTTTCTCCTCAGAAGGCCACACTGGCTGGGGTGGGTCAGGCCAAAGTCAGGAGCTTCTTCCAGGTCTCCCACATGGGTTGCAGGGACCCAAATACTTGAGCCATCTTCTGCTTTTCCCAGGCCATTAGCAGGGAACTGGATTGGCAGTGGAGCAGCCAGGACTCAAACTGGTGCCTATTTTGGATGCCAGCTTTACCTACTATGCCATAACGCTGGCCCTGATATGTGGAATTTCTTTCTTCCCCTACTGATATATTATTCTCTGCCTTCTGCAATCATGTTTCCCAGTCTGGTGTGCTGATGCTCCGAGGATCTGTGTTTTAGAAACTCTATATTTGGTTGCTGTGGTTTGCCACTAAATGTTATCATCACCCTTGGTAGCACAAAGGGGTGCCCAGGGCACACCCTTCCTTTCTCCTCTATTGTATTGTAGGAAACCATTTCCTGATGAAGGACAGTATTAATAACTGCTTTCTTTGCTTATGGTTGACATGCATGAGGGGCCCATGTAAGTTAACTTCAAAAAATTCATGGAAAACACAAATTATGGGAAAAAAAACTATGGATGATTTCAAATTTTATTTTGCATCAAATAGACTTATCTTTTCATTTCATTTTCCCATGACCTTTAAAAAGCATGTTTGTACTATAATGTCAAGTTCATTTTGTCTTTAAGGACAGACACTTTGGCATCTAAATATATAAAGCAGATGCATGGTGATCTCTGGGCCTCCACAAACTGTTCCCAAATTTGCAGATGAGCCACATCTGGTTCCTGGCTTCCAGAGGGACGAAACACTTGATAATCTCACCCATCCATGATTCTTTTTTAAAGCCTGAGGGAAATGCAGTTGACTCTCTGTAAAAACAAAAGGGAAGCTGGCTTTCAGGATTTCTTTTTCTTCTTGGTTTTTCACAGTTTTATTATGATGTGTACAAGTATACTTTTGTTTTCTCCTGTTTAAGTTTACTTTTTATGTTCATTTTGCATTTACTGTGTTTGAGATTTTCTGAGTTTCTTGAATTAGTGAAGACTTTCATTAAGTTGAGTGATCTCCAGTTATTTTTAAAATATTTTAAGTTCTGCTCTCTCTCCTTTCTATGGTGCAAATTACACATATGTTAGGCCATTTGAATTTCCTGACATCATTTGTATATTCTGATCTGTTTTTCAATAGCTGTTTTTCTTCATTGACTTAGTGTTTTGTGTTACCATATCTTCAGAGTCACTAATCCTCTGTCTACAATTCTGTCTGGTATTAAACCTATTCAAAGACTTTTTAACTTCAGATATTGTATTTAATAATTCTAGAATGTCAATGTAATTTTTAAGTGTATGCTAAGTATTTGTTATAATTCTCTTTTGAAATAAGCAACTGAAATAATTTTCTGTTGAAAAATTGGATCTACTTATTGTTCCTGTCATTTTTTCAATATGCTGATATATGTTTCTAATTTTTAAACATTTATTTATTAAAGAGAGAGAGAGAGAGACCCATCCACAGGTTCACTCCACAAATGCCTGCAATGTCAGGTCTGGTTCGGACAAAAGCCAAGAGCTAGAAAACCAATCCAGGTCTCTTATGTAGGTGGCAGGAAACCAAGTACCTGAGGCATTGCCTGCTGCCTTCCAGGGTACACATTAGCAGAAACCTAGATCTTGGAATCAATCCTAGGCACTCCTACAGGGGATGCAGGCATCCCAAGCAGTGTCTAAACAGCTGCACTAAATGCTCACCCCCTGTTATAATTATTTTGAAATCCTCATGTGTTTATTCCAAATTTGAGTCATGTATGGGTCTGTATCTATTCATTAATTTATCACTTGAATGCTGGTCCTTGTTCCTGTTTCATTTTCAGTAAGATTTTGTGTGTGTTTACTCTCTGGTTAATCATATACACATCTCCAGATTATTTTGGAGACTTACTAGCAGATCACATGGATTCAGATAAATTATATTTTAATCTCTGTGAGGGTAGGGCTTTTTTCAACTATTCTTTTGGGCCTAGCACATAGCACTTCTCCTAGCATACAATCCTTGTTCTGTTGATTCAGCTGAAAACCCAAAGTGTTACCATGGTTTCTTCACTCTGGCTGGGCCAGAACTCTATGTTTTCTTGCACAGTGTACCCCCTGAAATCTCTTTGGAGCCTGTAGACCCCTAGAAACCATTTTCTGATAGAAATCCCGAAATCTGTCCCTGTGTATGTATGGCTTATGTGTAGGTTCAGCAAACAGATTTTAGGGCACTCTTCTATGAAGCTCATTTCCCTCCAGCACCCTTTTCTCCAAATCCTAGTTATATGCACAATCCTCATTCTGATCTCTGTTTCCCGCACCTAGCAAGGCTGCTTCTCTGCTGGACCATCAGTTCCTTGTGTTGAGGTTTACAAAACACCTCCAAGGGAGAACTGAGTGAATGTGGGGCCTCTTTACAGAATTTCCTTCTCTGAAGGGTATGACCCTTATGCCTACCCTCCTTGATGACAGATGTTTTATATTTTATAGTTAGAAGGTAACTCAGCTATACTGCAAGAACTAGAAAAACTTTTTTTTCTGTTAAGATAATATTCCTTATATATTTCCACTTTTCCATAGACAATTTGGGTTTTATTCAGTAGTCAAAACCATCTCATCTATATGCACCATATTTATCATACCTTGTGCAGCATTTTTAGAAATTCTCTCCATGCCTGAAAAGGAACTGTGGTCTCTAGAGAACTAATATTTTATTATAAATAATTAGTTTCATGATTCCTTTCATTGATTCATGGTTTCATTTTCATTCCTGAGGGCAGTTATTCCTATCTGTGCTCTGTGAAAATATTGATGTGCTCTGAGATTTTTGTTCCTCATATCCTTCATCTTGTCATACTGTAATATAGAGACAATTTATTTCAAAATCTTATTTATTTTAAGACTCCCATAAAATGAGAGTCATCCATGCACAGCATTTTATCACTTGCAAATTACATTTTAGGTCCGAAAGTTTCTATGACTAACCTTGCTTCCAATCTATATGTACATGTACTCTTTCTCAAATTGGAGCACATCCCCCCACGTTCCTTTGTTATTCGCTCTGATTAACGCCTACTAAACCTCAAGGCTTCAAGCTGAGGCATCACACTCCAGGAAGCATTCTCTGACTGACATCTAGCTGTTGTTGATTTTATAATACTGTCGCCCTACTAATTTCATCCTCCCCCTTATAGGAGCTGCCTGATAATAAAAATGTGCTCCCCACTAGAATATATATTCAGTGAGGGAAGGAGCACTTTATTTATTCAAAGCTCCGTAACAGTTAGCCAATAAATACCTGTTGAATGATTGGTTGTCATGAAACTTATGAGTAATGGTGTGTGGGAACCATCATCCTCACATTATTGAGGATTCCGAGATGAGGTACAGAGAAAGTGACTCACTTGCTGAAGATGACACACTGTACTCATGATGGAAATTTGCTTTTCCCACAGGGTGGCCTTTCCAAAACATAGCAGAGAGGGAAATGATATAAATACATGCTACTGAATATTAACAATAAAATGTACTGTAAAAATTGGAACCAAAAAATTAATGATTACAGAGTGTATCATTATCTTTTCCTTTGCCCCTTTAAGCTTTAACTTTCTTATGATTTACTTTCACACATGAGCATAAAAAAAGGTACAAATAAATAGCATTCAGGGTGGAAATATCAATTTTAACACAGAGCCTTATAACTCTAAATAGAATTGCTGATGCAATGAACTCCTGATTTGGGAATTGGGATGTCAGAATTGATTCTGTTTAGGAAAGAGATAGTTACTAGACTGAACACTCATCCAGTTTTCATCTTTTTTGAAAGTGGCATCACTTTTATTTATTAACTGTGAACTTTCCAACATCATGTTAGAAGTGAGTAAAGGTCTATAGACAACTCTACCCTGTTGTGAGGTTTGGGGACTGCAGTCACATATATAGGCTCAGAAATCAGGTGCCCAGGAAGTGCTGTGCCTCTACAACATACAAGTCAGTCTCTGGTCAACTACACAGTATGTCTCTGTCCATCCTTCATACCCAGAGTGGTCCCTTATTCTTCACTTCTTTACTTCCCCACTTAAGTGTGCTAGAAAATGGAATCTGTCTATAACAGAGTAAACCATGAGAAGGTATAGAAAAGAATGTTCAGGGGGCCGGCGCTGTGGCGCAATGGGTTAATGCCCTGGCCTGAGGCGCCGGCATCCCATATGGGCACCGGTTCTAGTCCCAGCTGCTCCTCTTCCGATCCAGCTCTCTGCTATGGCCTGGGAAAGCAGTACAGGATGGCCAAAGTCCTTGGGCCCCTGCACCCGTGTGGGAGACCTGGAAGACGCTCCTGGTTCCTGGCTTTGGATCGGCACAGCTCCGGCTGTTGCGGCCATCTGGGGAGTGAACCAGCGGACAGAAGACCTCTCTGTCTCTGCCTCTCCTTTCTCTGTGTAACTCTGACTTTCAAATAAATAAATAAATCTTAAAAAAAAAAGAATGTTCAGATAAGATTGGTGCTTTCTTGCTGTGGGATATGGAGGGATCAAGGACTTTATTCCACATCGAGTTGTCTGTGCACACTTGTCCAGAAAGATAGACTCAGACATGAAAATTGATCAATTTATGGATTTACCTAATAGCACAATACCCACAGAGACTCCAGATAAACCAGATACGTGTTTACACTGTCGTGTTAAGCTGTACTTCATTTATAAATGCTTTCCACAGGAATCAGGAGAGGCAAGGCCATACAAATGCAATTGTAACTACATTGGGTTAAGTCTTCAGTTTTTATTTCCTGTAGAGGCTGCTGGCGCCTGGACAGCCCTCTGTCGTCATGGCACAGAAGTATGTGGCTGCATTCCCAGGCTGGGAGTCTCTAATATGTAGTTGGCTATGACCTGTAGTATTGACTGTGGATTTTAGTCCTCCATTCTCCTCCATTCCTGAAACTATATAAAACAGGGATTCTAAGAGTCCCCCAGGATTTTGCTGAGATCACAGCACACTGGTCATGAAGACAGAGAATTGAGCCGTCAGGGAGGAATCTCTCCCCTCTTGGAGGATCAGCACCTAAGGAGTCTACTCCACCTTCATCTGCCCTGGTGCCCCTCTTGAAAAGCAGAAAAATAGACACATAGAAGGTCATTGCAAAGTCTCTGTAGCCATTTCCAAGTGTAGGACCGGCTCCCTAATTTCCTTTCTTATGGTTTGTTCTAGCTTTTCTTGGGGATGTTCTTAACTCACAACAAATCTGTATCCACAGGAGGTATGACAAGATTCCTCTTTGTGGCCGGCGCCGCGGCTCACTAGGCTAATCCTCCACCTAGCGGCGCCAGCACACCGGGTTCTAGTCCTGGTCGGGGCGCCGGATTCTGTCCCGGTTGCCCCTCTTTCAGGCCAGCTCTCTGCTGTGGCCAGAGAGTGCAGTGGAGGATGGCCCAAGTGCTTGGGCCCCTGCACCCCATGGGAGACCAGGAGAAGCACCTGGCTCCTGGCTTCAGATCAGCGCGGTGCGCCGGCCACAGCGCGCCAGCCGCGGCGGCCATTGGAGGGTGAACCAACGGCAAAGGAAGACCTTTCTCTCTGTCTCTCTCTCTCACTGTCCACTCTGCCTGTCAAAAAAAAAAAAAAAAAGATTCTTCTTCGTGTCTTCATGATTCATTTTCTTGGGATATAGGGACACACCTTAAGGTAAAAGTGTCTTCAAACATTGTTATGTATCATATCTTGAATTTGGAGCTGATTGTGTATCTCTAGCTGATCTCATGGATCTATCAATTTTTTGAGATAGATTCAGTAGCGGCCACGCCTAAGTTTTGTCACTCAGTTTTATAGTGGAAAGCTTCATCTATCTGTGGGGTAGTCTTCCACCTATACACTATGATATGTATGTTTATCCGTTTGTGTATATTTGGGGTATTGAAGAGGTTAGAGTTTTTAAAAAGATTTATTTATTTATTTGAATGTAAGAGTTACAGACAGAGAGGAGAGACAAAGATCTTCCATCCATTGGCTCACTCCCTAAATGGCTGCAATGGCCAGAGCTGGGCTGTTCTGAAGCCAGGAGCCAGGCGCTCTTCCAGGTCTCCCATGTGGGTGCAAGAGCCCCAAGCACATGGGCCATCCTTGCTGCTTTCCCAGGCCATTAGCAGGGGATTGCATCAGAAGCAGAGCAGCCAGGACTTGAACCAGCACCCATATGGGATGCTGGCACCACAGATGGTGGCTTTATCCACAGTATTAGCCACCTTGTTAGAGTTTAAGAATCCTTCGTGAAGTAAATCTTTGGCATACCTAGAATAATTTGTGTGAAGAATGGGGACATAGTAGCTCAAAGAAGGATAAAGAAACAGTATATATGTCTAATGAAGGGCCGCAAATAAAAGGACCCAGCTAAAATCTGAGACATTATCAAATTGAAGAACTTTTCTGATTATAAATGGTTTATATACAAATTATAACCATCTTATTTATTGAAATTTTAAGGTCAAGTGATAAAATAGGAGCCCAGACCCTATGTTCTACAATGCATACAGTGGTCTTAAAGTGTGTTTCTACTGGGGCCATTGTTGTGGCCCAGAGGTTAGTTAAGCCACACTTGCTCATATCCCATACAGGTTGGAGTCCTGGCTGCTCTGCTTCTGTCCCCACATCCCTGCTAATGTGTCTGGGAAAGAAGCAGAAGATAGCCCAAGTACTTGGGCCTCTACCACCTATGTAGGAAATCAGAATGGAAATTCTGGCTCCTGGCTTTGGCCTGACCCAATCCTGGCTGTTGTAGCCATTTGGGTAGTGAACTAGTAGATGAACGATCACTACTTCTTCTTCTTCTTCTTCTTCTTCTTCTTCTTCTTCTTCTTCTTCTTCTTCTTCTTCTTCTTTGACAGGCAGAGTATACAGTGAGAGAGAGACAGAGAGAAAGGTCTTCCTTCCATTGGTTCACCCCTCAATGGCCACTGTGGCTGGCGCGCTGTGGCCGGCGCACCGAGCTGATCTGAAGCCAGGAGCCAGGTGCTTCTCCTGGTCTCCCATGTGGGTGCAAGGCCCAAGCACTTGGGCCATCCTCCACTGCACTCCCGAGCCACAGCAGAGAGCTGGCTGGAAGAGGGGCAACTGGGACAGAATCTGGCGCCCCAACCGGGACTAAAACCTGGGGTGCCAGCGCCGCAGGCGGAGGATTAGCCAAGTGAGCTGCAGCGCCGGCCACTTTTTCTTCTTAATCTCTCCCTTTCTCTCTGCAAGCCTGCCTTTAAAATAAATAAGTAAGTAAATAAATAAATCAATCTTTTTTTTTTAAATAGTTTGTTTCTACTGCCAATTCAGTAGTCAGACCAGCAGTTTCCAACTAGTGGTTAACACCTCCCGGGGATATCTGGCAGTGTGTGGACATCTGCATTTGTCACAGTTGAGGGTGTGCTACTGGGGCTGCTGAGTAGAGACCAGAGCTGCTGCTAAGTATCTTGTGGTGCTCATCCTTCCAAAAGAATCACCTGACTCCAGGTATGAAAATAATGCTGCTGTTGAGAAACTCCTGTGGATCAGGCTTTTAACAAATTCTCTGCCATTTTCTCTCTTTCTTTCTTTCTTTCTTTCTTTCTTTCTTTCTTTCTTTCTTTCTTTCTTTCTTTCTTTCTTTCTTTCCTTCCTTCCTTCCTTCCTTCCTTCCTTCCTTCCTTCCTTCCTTCCTTCCTTCTTTCTTTCTTTCTTTCTTTCTTTCTTTCTTTCTTTCTTTCTTTCTTTGACAGAGTTAGACATTGAGAGAGAGAGAGAGAGAGAGAGAGACAGAGAAACATCTTCCTTCCGTTGGTTCACCCCCCAAATGGCTGCAATGGCTGGTGCGCTGCACCGATCCGAAGCCAGGAGCCAGGTACCTCTTCCTGGTCTCCCATGTGGGTGCAGGGGCCCAAGCACTTGGACCATCCTCCACTGCTTTCCCAGGCCACAGCAGAGAGCTGGACTGGAAGGGGAGCAACCAGGACTAGAACCCCATACCCATATGGGATGCCGGCGCTGCAGGCGAAGGATTAACCTAGTGCACCATGGCGCCGGCCCCCCGTTTTCTTCTCATCTTTATTCCTCCCCTGTCTTCCTCACAGCTCTACCTTGCCTTTTCTTTCTTTGCCTTATTCTTTCCTCTTGTTTTTCTTCACCTTGAGTTTCTTTTTCTTCACCTTGAGTTTCTGATCTCACATGAGCTAGATATAGGTATGGTCTAGTGAAACAGTAATTTCTGGACAAATGGATAAAAGCTCATATGGATCCCTGGTACTAACAAATATGGATTCATGAAAGTAAAATTCAATGAATGTAAAAGAAAGTGGCTTGTTTGGATCTCAAACTTTCTTTTGGATCTTGGGGGCTAAGGAACCAGAAGTTGTGAAAAAAGAAGCATGGTCAAGTTCGTTATTCAGAATGTTCTGGCCCACACTGTCTCCTGGCACCTTCCTCAGGTTTGATGTTCATTCCCTCTTCAGCCATTTATCCTGCTACACGCCGAAAGAGACTTTTCTCAGGTTAGAGTGTCCTCCTGTGGGCTAAACCCAGAGTTAACAGCACTTCCCATGCGGCAATGCCAGTGTCCCACTCGGGATTTTTGAGTCTGGTGTTGGACACCAATGCTGTCCTTTAAGGAAGGCGTAGAGTGGCTCAGGTGTACTGAGACTTGCTGATTTCTCTTAGAAATTGCCACTCGGAATGGAGGGTGCAGGTCAGATGATCCTTCCAGTTACAGCCTCTGGAGAATGACGGTGTTGGGGACAAGCTGATGGCTGTCTATCACCGTGGGAGTGAGCTCCTTGAAGGGTAGAAATGCGTGCTTCCTGTATTCACTGTGCAGAACCTACAGCAGGCCTCAGGTGAAGCACGTGCCTCATGGAAGCTGGGCCTCCTGCTTTTAATTTCAAAAACTTACCAGGCGGTTCACAAAATATTTCTAATGCTTAGAGTTAACACTGAATTAATGTCTTAAACTTGCTTCTACAGGCTTCTAAGGAGGTTGATGCTAATAAAGTTAATATAAAATGTCCAACATCACTCAGCCAGCAAGCAGCAGTGCCATCAGAAACCCTGGCCGTTTTCATAGTGTCTGTGTCACTGTGCAAGGAGTGATACCCCAGAAGTCTTGTTGGGGAAATAACAGGAGTACATCCTGCAACCCAGAGCACCTCTCCAAAAGGTAGAAAAGAAGGCAGGTTTGTTATTGAATCAGCATTCAACCTGAATGTGATGCCCAGCACAGACAATCCCCTAGAGAGCTGGCAAAGACAGCAAGAAATCTTATCCTTTTGTATAGCTAAGCAGCTGCATCTAATTGCATAGATTTCTCAAGATAAAAATAACTAGTCCTCAAGTAGTAAGACTTGACAGCTCCATTTGTCACATGTAGCAATTCAAGTAGCCACCTGTGCTTTTTAAGCCCCTTTGTCCAAAAACATTGTGACAGGTGGTAGGTTTGCAGCTTGCAGGAGGGTGCCAGCTGCAGGTGAGCTCCTAAGAGCACTATCTCCCCTGATTATTACATTTGGGATCTGCGGCTCCTGGGTCCTTAACAAAGAAAATCCCAGGTTGTAAAAGTGGCAACAGGCTTATTGGGTTTTTAAAAAGAGTTATATACATCTTAAAGGGACAGAGAAAGAACTCAAAATAACAAGTTTTCTTACTTAAGTACTCTAAGGAAAGGAAGCAGGAGATTGCCTTTCTTC
Organism: Oryctolagus cuniculus; assembly: GCF_964237555.1. NCBI lineage: Eukaryota > Metazoa > Chordata > Mammalia > Lagomorpha > Leporidae > Oryctolagus > Oryctolagus cuniculus. The sequence continues at coordinate 52,818,588 of NC_091443.1, forward strand.
TTCTGCACCAGAGCGAGTTAAGTTGTTATCCTCTTAATTTGTGATTGCCCTTCATTTTCATTTAGAAAAAAGAAGTTCCATATAATGAAGCTCCCATGGGATATTTTTGAAGTCGGTTACTGGGAATAGTATGAGGTAAAAAACAAGAAAACACATAACATTGGGAATCTGAAAGTAAGAAAAATGAACCACTACAGTCATTAATTTTTTTGCATGGAGGTCAATATTGTCTATGGTTAAAGGACTCAAAATGAGAAATTGAATTCTATGACCTTCTATGAGTATAAGAAGTTGATTTGGAAATTTTTTAATGAAGTTTCTCAGAATGGAGGTTTTTTCTCTTCACAAATGGTTATAGGAACACTTACACGTCTAGAAATGCATATTATCAATATAAACGAAGATCTTCTTCCTGTTGTAAAAGCACCATAGTTTGTTCGTATCTCTTTTCTTGCACTTACACATGGAAACAGAACATTATAAAGCTATTTTATGCCAACCCTATTACAGTTAGCACTGTGGTTAGCTACAATCAAAAAATTCATAAAATAGTTTATTAAAATTTTTCATGCAAAGATAAATGCAGATGTGAGACTTACTATCGAATAGACTCAGTGCATAGGATTAGGAAGGGGTTGTGCTTTCGTTTATTGTAAAGTTATCATTTCCTTGTTTTAGGAAGAGAAAAGGAGAAAGGGGGTAGAGAAAGATGTGATGCTTGTACCAGGAAAGCAAAACATTATAGAAAATCCCTAGCAAATTTCATAAAAATGTAAATTTATACAGTGGTCACTTGGCAGTGTTGCTGTAGTTTTCTGAGTAAATTAAGTTCTTGAAGAAGCAGAGAGACAGAAAGAGAAAAAGAAAGAGACCTCCTATCTGCTGGTTCATTCACCCAGTGACTGCAATGGCCAGGACTGAAGCAGGCCTAAGGCACGAACAAGGAATTCAATCCAGGTCTCCACATGGGTAGTGGGGACCCACATACTTGAGCCATCAACTATTGCCCCTCAGTATATACATTGTCAGGAATCTATAATTGGGAGGAAAGTTGGGACTAAAACCCAGGCACTCTGATCCAGGATATGGAGCCATTTGTTAAACTAATAGGCCAAACACTTATCCCACCTAGCCAATGTCTTATTACATTTCATGGCTCAAAACTCTTCTATATGGCAATCCCTATCTCCAAGTGAGGGTATGAAATGTATTTATTGCTCATTTATTTTTTTAAAAGCTGAACATGTAGCTGCTCAAATCAAAAATTAAAGTTCTGTTTATAAGAATTGGAAGAGAATGAAGATTAGGTGGACAAAAGGCAGTTTCTATCTTTCTGGTGAGGATTAAAAATATTAGGCAGAGAATAAATGCTTAAGGAGTCAGTGTAGGACTACACAGTAGGGATAGCATTTATTTAGGAGCATTGACAGTAGTAGTATTTATAGAGGCATTTACTGAGTATATATGCTTTGCTTAGGACTTCAGATAATTTTATATATTTTATATTATTATATTCATGGCATCTCAACAAGATAGATAGCTATTCTTGTTGGCATTTATTTATTTGAAAGAGTTATAAAGAGGTAGAGACACAGAGAAAGAGATCTTCGATCTGCTGGTTCACTCCCCAAATAGTCGCAATGGCTGGAGCTAAGTTAATCCAAAGCCAGGAGCCAGGAGCTTCTTCCAGGTCTTCTACATGGGTGCAGGGACCCAAGGACTTGGGCCAACCTCCTCGCTTTCCCAGGTGCATTAGCAGGTAGCCAGATTGAAGTGGAACATCCGGGACTAGAACTGACATCCACATGGGATGCTGGCGCTGCAGGACGGAGCTTTAACCTGCTGCTCCACAGGGCTGGCTCCTAACATTCATTTATAAGGTAAAGTAGGTAAGGAAAATAATAGCCTAAGCACATAAAGCTAAAAAGCTTTTTTAAAAATGATCTATTAATTTGAAAGGTGGAGTGACAGAGAATTGGAGAAACAGAGAGAAAGGGATCTTCCAAATGCTGGTTTACCCTACAAATGGCCACAAAGACCAGGGATAGGCCAGGTCAGTTGCAGGCAACAATTTAATCCACTGTGTCATAATGCCAGTTCCAAAGTTGGAAAGATTTAAAGATAGAATTTTAACTTGGGTTTTGTGCTTTGCACTACCTATTATCTTGCCTTACAGAATAGAAATTCTTCTGGTACATAAATGGAACAGTGCCATGTGGAGGAAACGGGTAACTTCTATCTTCTTCAGCTCAGCCTTGGAAACTTGAAGTTACTGGAAGCTGCCATTCAAAGCCAAAGGCACAAACAAACCCTGTGCAGCTGTAGGCCCCTATAGTTAATGTTTAGGGACTCTCAGAGCCACCAATGAAGGAAACTGTTTTGGAATCACAACTAGATTATATTGAAGTACACTTTGGGCATCTCTTAAACAAAAACCGTAACTTACTTCTAATTATTTTTGGTTTACTTCTGCTTTTTACTACAGCTTAATACACAGAAGTTCTGTCATGTCCAGAATACTAGAATCAAACTGTGAAACCATCTGTTTCTATCCCATTGTGTGAACTATTCGTTCTGGCTTTGGTCTTTATTGTTGTTGTTTTTAAAATTTATTTGACAGATAGAGTTAGAGAGTGAGACAGAGAGAGAGAGACAGAGAAAGGTCTTCCTTTCATTAGTTCACCCCCCAAATGGCCGCTATGCTAATCCGAAGCCAGGAGCCAGGTGCTTCTTCCTGGTCTCCCATGCAGGTGCAGGGGCCCAAGCACTTGGGCCATCCTCCACTGCCTTCCCGGGCCACAGCAGAGAGCTGGATTGGAAGAGGAGCAACCGGGACTAGAACTGACACCCCTATGGGATGCTGGCGCCATAGGCAGAGGATTAACCAAGTGAGCCACAGCGCTGGCCCCCTGGCTTTGGTCTTTAGGAATATGGAGTGACCAAGCAGAACTATGGTATACTCTGTCTGGTATCTTTCATTTGTCCTTGAATGTTGACTCCCTACTCCAGCTCATTACCTACCCTTGGAAGCTGTCTGCCCAAGTTGCTTCTGATTTGGAGTGAGCCACATTTCCAGAGACTTGTCTTATAGTAGATGGGTCTTGTTCTGCAGAGAATGTGGGAAATGTCCAGAAAGGCAGCCTTCATGAAGGGCTGAACTTGCTGCCATTGTTCATGCCAAGAGGTGTGTTGGGGAGAGGCTGGAAGCAGGTGGCAGTAGTGTGAGTGGGGCCTGCAGTGGGGTTTGGGTACAGGCAGCAGGTGCCCTGAGAGCACTGTGCTCCTGCACAGATGTAGTTGCCTTCATCCCCAGGCTGGGTCGCAGTGATGTGCAAGGAACTGTACTTCCTTGTATCACCAAATTGGTCAGTCTCTTCTCTTTCTTCACTTCTCCGCCCTTGGCCATCATCATCAGGAGGACAGGCCCTTTCCCAGGCTCCTGTTTGTACCACTGAAAGGTAGTGAACACGCTCGAGGAGTTGCAGTACACAGTGACATCTTCTCCCTCCCGGGTGCTCAGAAACAGAGGAATCTGCCCCAGCTGCTGAGTGCTCAGCCCTGTTTAGAAACAAAGCGGAGGGGATTAGGGATTCTTCATCAACTTGAAACTATTTTTCTCTCCCCTTCTTCCACCATTACTCTTTCCCTTTCCTTCTTTAATTTCTCCTCCAAGGACTTTCTATTAATGTGATTGGAAACTTCTTAAACTCACATGCCATTTGAATCCAGACAATCTGCACGAAAAGCTTCAGGGACATCTTTTCTTCTTCCCACGTGGTAGCCACAGTCACTGACTTTAGTGGCCCCTTCAAGAGACTTTGCTGGCTAGAATACCACTTGCTGCTCCCCAGGTTGATCTCAGCAAAAGAGCAGAGGCCTCTTTGTGGCAGCCAATCAGATCACTAGTCCTCCACCCTCCCCTTTCTCCAACCCTGAACTCTGCTATGACTTTGGGGAAGAGTTTACCTTTTGAAATGCTACCCTCCTGTGGAGAGTTAGAGAAGTGGTTTACTTCTAACAAGCTTCTGTTTCTCCCAGTTTCACTTGGTATGCACATATATTGAGGTTTAAGTAGAAAGAGATTAGTCATCCTTTCAGACATGGCAAATGTGTTCTTTTAAAAACTGACCATTTTAAAGTCAGAGTAATTGGAGATAATAGAAATATCTGACTATCTGGTATCTTGGGCATGTTGAACTGTGTAATATCTGTGTGACTGTATTTGTATATTTGTGTGTGTGAGTGGTAATGAAACTATATTATATAACTCAGTCATGTGATATGGGTAAATACCCTGTCACATACCTATTTTTACCAAGCTAACGATGACTATTCCTGTTGCATATTATTTAATTTAGAATACTTTCCTGACATCCTACTACATTATTCTGCCAATAGTTCCCTGGCTCATGCCAATAAAGTCTACATCACACTATATTATTATCACATTTCTTGTACTACCTACAAGTTTCCTGAAGGAAATACTATACATTTTTTAATTCTGTGACCTCAAGAACTACTAGGAAGGAAAGCTTCAATAAATAGTTAATTAGTATTTAATTAGGGGCCCAGCAGTGTGGTGCAGCAGGTTAAGCAGCCATTTGCAGGGCTTGGCATCCCATATGGGTGCAGGTTCAAGTACTAGCTGTTCCACGTCCAATTCAACTCCCTATTAATCCACCTGGAAAAGGAATGGGAGATGGCCCAAACTCTGGACCCCTGTACCCACATGGGAGACCCAGAAGAAGCTCCCCGCTCCTGGCTTCTGATCAGCCCAGCTCTGGCTGTTGCAGTTATTTGGGGAGTGAACCAGTGGACGGAAGCCCTCTCTCTCTGTCTCTACACCCTCCCCTCAACACCAATCTTTCTGTAACAGCTGCACCAGTTCATGTCTGTGCACCTAACAACCAGCCAACCAGTGATGCTGGAGACTGGTTGGTAGAAATGACAAAGGGCTTGGTGCTTGTGACTGGGAGAAGCTTGTATGCTGGGACTGTGAAAACACTGTGGCTGCGTGGGAGGGTGCAGGATGTGGCTTGGACTTTGAGAAGTCACTGTGGGTGGCTCCACATGCTTGGGGCTCCTGATTTCCTGGTGAGGGTCATTGCTATGGGATTGTGCTCACAATAAGGACTGCACAGATCCTTGTTGTGGTTCTTGGGGCAACATGGATTAATATTGGAACCACTGGGACTACTGCCCATGCACTGTCTCCTTTTAGGAGAGGAAGTGGGCATGAGACTATGCCAAAAAATGCAGAACAAAACTCTGTGATAAAAAAAAGGAGATTTAGCACACAAAAGCTGGGTGTCACCTTGGACAACCTTCACCCTGGAACATTGAACAGAGCTCCCTGGCCTCACCTAACACTCACTCCTGGGTATTCACTGAAGAGGCAGACACTCCCCTAAACCAAAGAGGCATAGTCCAAAGATAAAAGCCATCACAGGGAGGGAAAAAAAGCAAAAAAGAAACCAACAAGTATCTCTACAAATGTCAAATAATAAATGAAGCAATTCAAGAAACAAGAATAGGGAAACAATATGATACCCTCAAAAGAACACAATACTTCAGCCAGTGCCGCAGCTCGCTAGGCTAATCCTTTGCCTGCGGCGCTGGCAATCCAGGTTCCAGTCCCAGTTGGGGCGCTGGTTCTGTCCTGGTTGCTACTCTTCCAATCCAGCTCTCTGCTGTGGCCCGGGAAGGCAGTGGAGGATGGCCCGAGTGCTTGGGCCCTGCACCCGCATGGGAGACCAGGAGGAAGCACCTGGCTCCTGGCTTCAGATCAGTGCAGCGCACTGGCCATGGCAGCCATTTGGGGGGTGAACCAATGGAAGGAAGACCTTTTTCTCTGTCTTTCTCTCTCACTGTCTAACTCTGCCTGTCAAAAAAAAAAAATACACACAACACTTCAATACTAGAATGTGAAGATGAGGAGGTTGAAAAAATGCCAGAAATTTAATTCAAAAAATTGATCATAGTGAACTAATGAAATTCATACTTGATGTGAAAGAAAATTTCTCCCATGATAAAGAAAAATCAAAATGAATCCTGGAAATGAAGAATTCAATGGAACAAGTGAAGAATGTGGTGGAAAGCCTTAACAACAGTCTTGGTAAAGCAGAAGAAAGAATATCCAAGTTAGAAAACAAATCTCTGGAAATTTTACAGTCAGACCAAAAACAAGAAGAAGAAATTAGAAAACTAAAAAGCAATGTTAGAGATATACAGGATACTATCAAATGACCCAACATACAGGTTGTAGGAGTTCCTGAAGATGTGGAAAAAAAGAATGGATTAGAAATCCTCTTTAGTGAAATAATTACGATAAAACTTCCCTTATTTGGAGAAAGAAAGGGACATCCAAGTACAGAAAGTACATACAGCTCCTGGTAGATATGACCAGAAAAGATCTTCACTGCAACACACTGTAATCAAACTCTCCACAGTAAAGCATAAAGAAAAGATTCTAAGGATAGAAAAAGTTATTCCATGCCAGCAGAAACCAAAATAAAGCTGTGTAGCTATCCTAATATCAGACAAAATAGACTTTAACACAAAAACGATTAAAATAAATGAAGAAGGGCACTATGTAATGATTAAGGGATCAATTAAACAGGAAGATGTGACTATTATAAACATATATGCACCTAATTAAAGGGCAGCTGGGTATTTAAAAGAAATGTTAAGGGATCTAAAGAGAGACATAAACTTCCATACAATAGTAATAAGGGACTTCAATACCCTACATTCAGTAATGGACAGATCAACTAGATGGAAAATCAGCAAGGAAACAACAGAATTAATTGACACTAACCAGATGGGCCTAATAGATATCTACAGAACTTTCCATCCTATAGTCACAGAATACACATTTTTCTCCCAAGTGTGTGAAACTTTCTCTAGAATTGACCAAATGATATGCCATAAAACAAGTCTCAGAAAATTCAAAAATAATTAAACCATACTATGCATCCTCTCTGACCACAATGGAATGAAGCTGGCAATCACCAACTCAGGACTCTCTAGAACATATGCAAACACATGGAGATGGAACACTATATTCCCAAATGATTTCATGGAAGAAATCAAAAGTAAAATCAAAAAGATTTCTGGAAACAAATGAAGATGACAGTGTAACATATCAAAACTTATGGATTACAGCAAAAACAGTGTTAAGAGGAAAGTTTTTAGTACTTGGTGCTTGTATCAAGAAATTGGGGGGTGGAGCCAAGATGGCGGAATAGAGAGGACGCACACTGATAGTCTGGGAAAAGATAGGTTAATAAAAGTGGAATTACGATAATCTCCGGGAAAGGCACGGGGAAAAAATTGCAGAGGAAACTCTTCCGGATCTAGTGGATGTGACACGGACGACCTGCGGGGAGAGCAAGGATGACCATGGCTCCAAAGCCAAACAGCGGAGTCTATGCATCTGCGCTGGAAGGGGAGGTGAGCTCTGTCACCCGAGACATTGGCGGGGAAACTGGCTTGAAGCCCCGCTGGGGAAAGTTAACCAGACTAACTACAGGAGAGAGGGGAAAAAAAGGGGGGGACCAGTACTGTCTCTCTCTGCCCACCTTGCAAAGGTGAGCATGAGACAAAGAGCAGGAGCCATTTTGGGCATACATAAAAGGTGCGTGACCTCAGGGCTGTGCACGAAATCAGAGCTGCGCCCACCCCCAGTCAAACAGCAAAACCTGACTCTGGGGGGTGGGGGGGAGGGTGAAATAACAGGAGGTTAGGACTTAGTGAAATGGTGGAGCTAATGAACTGAGGTGGTGAAAAAAGAGACGGTGGGAGAGAGAACTCATGGAGTTCATGTGAGTACTCTCCAGAGATGCTACAATTCGGTAACCTTGGCAATCCGGTGGGAGACTGCAGAAGAATTTCAGCCCATACTGAGGGCAGTACAGATTCTTTGTGTGGTCCTGAGGAAAAAGCAGACAAATGATATACCCACAGAAAGCAGAGATCGGAAGCTGACTACCTTCAATTCCGCTCAGCTGTGCAGTATTATTCCCTCCTGAATCAAAAAAATATAAATAAATAAATAGAGAGAGAGAGAGAGAGAGATTTACCACACCTAACCTGAGCATGTCACCTTTGGCACACCCCTAACCCCGAAGAACCAAGCAAAGCTCTCTGGCCACACCCATATCAAGCCTTCTCTAGGACTGACCACATACTAGGCCATAAAGCAAGTCTCAACAAATTCAAAAGAAATAGAATCATACGATGCAGCTTCTCAGACCATAAAGGAATGAAGTTGGAAATTAGCAACTCAGGAATCCCTAGAACATATGCAAACACATGGAGATTGAACAACATGCTCCTGAATGAACACTGGGTCATAGAAGAAATCAAAAGAGAAATCAGAAACTTTCTGGAAGTAAATGAGGACAACAGCACAACATATGGGATACAGCAAAATCAGTGTTAAGAGGAAAGTCTATAGCAATAGGTGCCTACATCAAGAAATTGGAAAGGCACCAAATAAATGAGCTTCCAATGCATCTCAAGGATCTAGAAAAACTGCAGCAAACCAGACCCAAATCTAGCAGGAGAAGAGAAATAATTAAAATCAGAGAAGAAATCAATAGGATTGAATCCAAAAAAATCAGTCAAAGGAGGAGCTGGTTTTTTGAAAAAATAAACAAAATTTACACCCCACTGGCCCAACTAACTAAAACAAGAAAAGACCCAAATCAATAAAATCAGTAATGAAAAAGGAAATGTAACAACAGACACTACAGAAATAAAAAGAATCATCAGAAATTACTACAAGGACTTGTATGCCAGCAAACAGGGAAATCTATTAGAAATGGATAGATTCCTAGACACATACAACCTACCTAAATTGAAGCAGGAAGACAGAAAACCTAAACAGACCCATAACTGAGTCAGAAATTGAATCAGTAATAAAGGCCCTCCCAACAAAGAAAAGCCCAGGACCAGATGGATTCACTGCTGAAATCTATCAGACATTTAAAGAACTAACTCCAATTCTTCTCAAACTATTCAGAACAATCGAAAAAGAGGGAATCCTCCCAAACTCTTTCTATGAAGCCAGCATCACCTTAATTCCTAAGCCAGAGAAAGATGCAGCATTGAAAGAAAATTACAGACCAATATCCCTGATGAACATAGATGCAAAAATCCTCAATAAAATACTGGCCAATAGAATGCAACAACACATCAGAAAGATCATCCACCCAGGCCAAGTGGGATTTATCCCTGGTATGCAGGGATGGTTCAATGTGCGCAAAACAATCAATGTGATACACCACATTAACAGATTGCAGAAGAAAAACCATATGATTATCTCAATAGATGCCGAGAAAGCATTTGATAAAATTCAACACCCTTTCATGATGAAAACTCTAAGCAAAGTGGGTATAGAAGGAACATTTCTCCATACAATCAAAGCAATTTATGAAAAACCCATGGCCAACATCCTATTGAATGGGGAAAAGTTGGGAGCATTTCCACTGAGATCTGGTACCAGACAGGGTTACCCACTCTCACCACTGCTATTCAATATAGTTCTCGAAGTTTTAGCCAGAGCGATTAGGCAAGAAAAAGAAATCAAAGGGATACAAATTGGGAAGGAAGAACTCAAACTATCCTCTTTGCAGATGATATGATTATTTACTTAGGGGATCCAAAGAACTCTACTAAGAGACTACTGGAACTCATAGAAGATTTGACAAAGTAGCAGGATATAAAATCAATGCACGAAAATCAACAGCCTTTGTATACACAGGCAATGCCACAGCTGAGAAAGAACTTCTAAGATCAATCCCATTCACAAGCCACAAAAACAATCAAATACCTTGGAATAAACTTAACCAAGGATGTTAAAGATCTCTACTATGAGAACTACAAAATCTTAAAAGAAAGAAATAGATCATCATTTAAAAAATCATCTATTATTTTTCACTTTATGTTTCTGTGTGGGAGCAAACTGTTGAAATCTTTACTTAATGTATGCTAAACTGATCTTCTGTATATAAAGAGAATCAAAAATGAATCCTCATGTGAATGGAAGGGGAGAGGGAGTGGGAAAGGGGAGGGTTGCGGGTGGGAGGAACGTTATGGGGGGGAAGCCATTGTAATCCATAAGCCGTACTTTGGAAATTTATATTCATTAAATAAAAGTTAAAAAAAAGAAAGAAATAGAAGAGGATACCAAAAAATGGAAAAATCTTTGATGCTCATGGATTGGAAGAATCAATATCATCAAAATATCCATTCTCCCAAAAGCAATTTATAGATTCAATGTGATACCAATCAAAATACCAAAGACATTCTTCTCAGATCTGGAAAAAATGATGCTGAAATTCATTTGGAGAAACAGGAGACCTCGAATAGCTAAAGCAATCTTGTACAACAAAAATAAACCCAGAGGCATCACAATACCAGATTTCAGGGCATACTACAGGGCAGTTGTAATCAAAACAGCATGGTACTAGTACAGAAACAGATGGATAGACCAATGGAACAGAATTGAAACACCAGAAATCAACCCAAACATCTACAGCCAACTTATATTTGATCAAGGATCTAAAACCAATTCCTGGAGCAAGGACAGTCTATTCAATAAGTGGTGCTGGGAGAATTGGATTTCCACATGCAGAAGCATGAATTAAGACCCCTACTTTTCACCTTACACAAAAACCCACTCAACATGGATTAAAGACTTAAATCTACGACCTGACACCATCAAATTATTAGAGAGCATTGGAGAAACCCTGCAAGATGTAGGCACAGGCAAAGACTTCTTGGAAAAGACCCCAGAAGCACTGGCAGTCAAAGCCAAAATTAACATTTGGGATTGCATCAAAGTGAGAAGTTTCTGTACTTCAAAAGAAATAGTCAGGAAAGTGATGAGGCAACTGACAGAATGGGAAAAAATATTTGCAAACTATGCAACAGATAAAGGGTTAATAACCAGAATCTACAAAGAGATCAAGAAACTCCACAAACACAAAACCAACAACCCACTTAAGAGATAGGCCAAGGACCTCAATAGACATTTTTCAAAAGAGGAAATCCAAATGGCCAACAGGCACATGAAAAAATGTTCAAGGTCACTAGCAATCAGGGAAATGCAAATCAAAACCACAATGAAGTTTCACCTCACCCCGGTTAGAATGGCTCACATACAGAAATCTACCAACAACAGATGCTGGCGAGGATGTGGGGAAAAAAGGGACACTAACTCACTGTTGGTGGGAATGCAAACTGGTCAAGCCACTATGGAAGGCAGTCTGGAGATTCCTCAGAAATCTGAATATAACCCTACCATTCAACCCAGCCACCCCACTCCTTGGAATTTACCCAAAGGAAATTAAATTGGCAAACACAAAAGCTGTCTGCACCTTAATGTTTATTGCAGCTCAATTCACAATAGCTAAGACCTGGAATCCATCCAAATGCCCATCAACAGTAGACTGGATAAAGAAATTATGGGACATGTACTCTATAGAATACTATACAGCAGTCAAAAACAACGAAACCCAGTCATTTGCAACAAGATGGAGGAACCTGGAAAACATCATGCTGAGTGAAATAAGCCAGTCCCAGAGGGACAAATATCATATGTTCTCCCTGATTGGTGACAACTAACTGAGCACCAAAAAGGAAACCTGAAGTGTGAAATGGACACTATGAGAAACAATGACTTATCAGCCCTTATCATCATTGTTGATGTACAATTTAATACTATATCCCTTTTAGTATTTTTGTTTGTTCTACTTAATACCATTGGTTGAGCTATGCAATTTTTTTTATTTTTTATTTTTATTTCTTATTTATTTATTTTTTGACAGGCAGAGTGGACAGTGAGAGAGAGAGACAGAGAGGAAGTTCTTCCTTTGCCATTGGTTCACCCTCCAGTGGCCGTCACGGCCGGCGCACCACGCTGATCCAATGGCAGGAGCCAGGTACTTATCCTGGTCTCCCATGGGGTGCAGGGCCCAAGCACCTGGGCCATCCTCCACTGCACTCCCTGGCCACAGCAGAGAGCTGGCCTGGAAGAGGGGCAACCGGGACAGAATCTGGCGCCCCAACCGGGACTAGAACGCGGTGTGCCGGCGCCGCAAGGTGGAGGATTAGCCTAGTGAGCCGCGGTGCCGGCGAGCTATGTAATTAACATACAATTATTCTTAGGTGTTTAAAGTTAACTGAAAAGTGATCTCTGTTAAATATAAGAGTGGGAATAAAAGAGGGATGGGATGTACAATTTGGGACATGCTCAAGCTGACTTACCCCAAGTGGTGGAGGTAGAAATGTGCCAGGGGATTCCAATACAATCCCATCAAGGTTGCATGAACCAATGCCACCTCACTAGTCCAAGTGATCAATTTCAGGTCACAATAGATCATAATGATAGGTCTAAAAGTCAAAGGGATCACATAAACAAGACTAGTGTCTGCTAATACTAACTGATAGAATTAAAAAGGGAGAGAACGATCCAACATGGGAAGCGGGATACACAGCAGACTCATAAAATGGCAGTTGTCCTAAACAGCACTCTGGCCTCGGAATCGGCCCTTGAGGCATTCGGATCTGGCTGAAGAGCCCATGAGAGTATTTTAGGCATGGAAAGCCAAGGCACTCTGGCAAAGAAAAAAAGGACCTAAATGAAAGATCTCTGCTAGTGAGATCCCAGTGGAAAGAACGGGCCATCAAAGAAGGAGGTACTTTTCTCTGAAGGGAGGAGAGAACTTCCACTTTGACTATGGCCTTGTCAAAATAAGATCAAAGTCGGTGAGCTCAGGGGGCTTCCATGGCCTTGGCAACTCATGACTAGAGCCTGGGGAGATTGCTGACGCCTTAGACAAGAGTGTCAATTTGTTAAGTCAACAACAGGAGTCACTGTGCACTTACTCCTCATGTAGGATCTCTGTCCTTAACGTGTAGTTCAATGTGAATTAATGATATGACTAGTGCTCAAACAGTATTTGGCACTTTGTGTTCTGTGTAGGGGCAAACTGATGAAATCTTTACTTAATATATACTAAATTGATCTTCTGTATATAAAGATAATTGAAAATGAATCTTGATGTGAATGGAATGGGAGAGGGAGCGGGAGATGGGAAGGTTGTGGGTGGTTGGGAAGTTATGAGGGGGAAAAGCCATTGTAATCCATAAACTGTACTTTGGAAATACATATCTACTAAATAAAAGTTAAAAAAGAAAGATACAACAATAAGAAAGCAAAAGAAAAAAAAAAGAAATTGGAAAGCCACCAAATAAATGAGCTATCAGTGCATCTCAGGACCTAGAAAAACAACAGCAAATCAAACCATAACTAGTAGGAGAAATGAAATAATTAAAATTAGAGAAGAAATAAAATTGAAACCACAAAAATATACAAAAGATAGGCAAAATGAAGAGCTGTTTTTTTGAAAAAACAAAATTGACACACAATTGCCCCAACTAATCAAAAAAAAAGATAGAAATCCCAAATCAATAAAATTAGAGATGAAAAAGGAAATGTAACAACAGACAGCACAGAAATAAAAAGGATCATCAAAAATTACTACAAAGAGCTGTATACCAATAAACCAGGAGACCTAGAAGAAATGGAGATTCCTGAACAAATACAGCCTACCGAAACTGAGCCATGAAGATATAGAAAACCTATAGAGACCAATAACCAAGACAGAAATTGAATCAGTAATAAAGACCTTCTCAAAAAAGAAAAGCCTAGAACTGGATGGCTTCACTGCTGAATTCTACCAGAAATTTAAAGAATAACTAATTCCAATTCCTTTCAAGTTATTCAAAATAGTTGAATAATGAGTGCCCAGGCCAATACTCAAACATCTGGCTGAGCAGGGAAGTCACAAAAGGTGGTACTCACAAGTATTTGCCTGATACCAGACACTAACATAAGGACTGTCAAAACCACAGCCTTGCCGTTAAGCCTGTTTTTTTCCCATCTAGTCTAACTGCAACCTTGCAAGTATGCTTGCTAAACTATAATCCTGCAAGTAGGGTTGTTTCCATGGAGATATCTCCCTGTGACAGCAAATGTCAGGTTAGCAAATGGCAGCTCCTGTGGTTAGCTTCCTTAACCAAAGGGCAGTTGTGTCAATACAACCTGCATGAGTTTCTCCTTTTTTGCTTTGAAACTTTTCCTAACCATGGTTCCTTCAGATGCACCTATGATTTATCATAGCCTTTCCAACCTGTATTTGCAAATCCCCTGCTTGTTTCTAAATGAAGTCAAATGTTAGAGGGGAAAACTCAAATATCTGTTGAGGAAGCCGCGATCATAAGCCAAATATGATTTTTTTCTTGGTTATCAATATTGGCTAATTTTTATCTACTTGTGCATGATAAGTAAAACTAAGGAACTAAATATATCAAAATATGTCACATACCTTGCTCTCTCTCTCTCTCACTGTCTAACTCTGCCTGTCAAAAAAAAAATATGTCACATTAAGAACTGGAATTCAGAAGTGAAGCCTTTCTAGAGAACCAAACAACTGGAAATATTTTGTTGTTATTGACTAATAGCTAAAATGATCTAGCATCTTACTGTAAAGTGACTGTACTATAAATTTAATTTTCTTCCCACAGGCTTCACAACAATTACAAATAAGTCAGATTTGCTTTTCATTTTTCAAAGTTATTTACATTTATAGAACTCTGAAGTTGATAGTTCATCTAAAGCCAAGCTACAAAGTCTCAAAGAAAAATTCCAGCAGCTTTCCTAATAGCCCTTGCATACAAATGTCATGAAGATGTGGTTTGAGATGCCTGTCCAAATCCAGATGAATGAAATTTTACCTTTGTCTGCCATGCTTTGCTTTCTCAAGTACTATTGAGTTTTAGTGACTACATCGTCACTTTCTCATGAGCTATATTATTAAGTCTATATGACTGATGGGCATTTGGCTCAGTGGTTAAGATGCTGCCTGAGGCATCAGCATCCCATGTCGGAGTGCCCGAGTTGGAGTTCTGGCTCTATCTCCTATTCCAGATTCCTGCTGATACAAACTCTAGAAGCAGCAGGTAATGACTCAAGTACCTGGGACCCTGCAACCAATTTAGGAGATCCAGATTGAGTTCCCAGCTCCTGGATTTTGTCTGATGCAGCTCTAGGTGTTGCAGGCATTTTGGAGTGAACCAGAAGGTGGGAGGTCTGTCTCTGTCTCTCCCTCCATTTTAAACAAACAAACAAACATTTTAAAAAGTGTATACGACAAAGACAAAGACTATTCAGCTATTGATATTCAAAAGTGAGATGAAGTTGCTATCAACTTTGGTCAGTTGTTGAAAAAGCCCATGAGAGTATTACAGGCATGGAAAGCCAAGACACTCTGGAAAAAAAAAAAAAAAACCCTAAATGAAAGATCTCCGCGAGTGAGATCCCAGTGGAAAGAACGGGCCATCAAAGAAGGAGGTACCTTTCTCTGAAGGGAGGAGAGAACTTCCACTTTGACTATGACTTTGTCTAAATATGATCAGAGTTGGTGAACTCAAAAGGCTTCCATAGCCTTGGCAACTCATGACAAGAGCCTAGGGTGATTACTGATGCCATAAACAAGAGAGTCAATTTGTTAAGTCAACAACAGGTGTCACTGTGCACTTACTCCTCATGTAGGATCTCTGTCCTTAATGTGCTGTACATTGTGATTTAATGCTATAACTAGTACTCAAACAGTATTTTTCACTTTGTGTTTCGGTGTGGGTGCAAACTGTTGAAATCTTTACTTAATATATGCTAAACTGATCTTCTGTATATGAAGAGAATTAAAAATGAATCTTGATGTGAATGGAAGGGGGAAGGGAGAGGGAAAGGGGAGGGTTGCAGGTGGGAGAGAAGTTATGGAGGGGGGGAGCCATTGTAATCCATAAGCTGTACCTTGGAAATTTATATTCATTAAATAAAAGTTAAAAAAAAAGAAAAACATTTCTGATGTCTTTCTCACAAATGTGCCCATTACAAAAGTATCTGTTTGTTATCAAATATTTAAAAGAAAATTTCAAAAGTCCAGCTACTCAAACAGCACAGTTATCTCTCTTGGCATATAATTAGAAGACATGGGTCTCCATAGGAATCCAGGAAAAAAAGCACAAAGCTCATTCCTGATGACCGCATTCTGAGCAAACATTTCTCCAGGGTCTGATCGTGCAATCATTCTCAATTCAATCAATATAGTTTCAGTCACTCTGCTGGAATTGGAGTATGGGAATGGTCAAGGCAGCCTCCTCATTCCAACTCATCACAGTCCAAAGGTTCTCCCATCAATAACTGTTTCTAAAGCTAGTGTGTTCAAAATGATTTGTACCAGCTGTACAGTCAGACGTAAGCAATGTGATGTCTATGCTACAAGCTGGGTCACAGAGAAGGACTTTATTCAGGATTCAGAGAGGCAGCCCAGCAAAGATCCAGAGCTCACCCAGTTGCCTTTACATACAGAAGTAAAGCTCAGAGAGAGGCAAGAGAACTAGGCTACCCCTTGAAGGCTGCACTTCAGAGGGAAGGGCTGGGATTAAAAACTGACCCCTGGGATTTCCTCCCCCTCTGCCCATTTGTTGGAAATTAAGTAGAACTGCACACCACCACACCATGCCCCTCAGAAGCGTGCAGTGGCCAGAGCCCTTGGCCCAGATGAACAATTCTTCTTTCACTCAGAGTTGTCCCCTGGGTTGTCAGTGCTGGTCAAAGGTGATGGAAGGGCGCTGAGTTAGAGGCACCAATTCTGTGTAAGTCTCTCCTCTGGGCCACAAAACTCCTCAAGGGACCTCAGAACCCTTCAGAGCAATAGAATATTGCATACAAATGGTTTTGGATGTTTAAAAAATTCACAAATATTTTTAACACTTGCAATTTTGGTGGAACAGTGCTGAATTCTGCCTAAATGATTTAATGTTGGAGTCAGGCACATTTAGATCAAAATTCCATCATCTCAAATGATTCACTTGACCCATCCAAGTAATAATGATATGGGACTGGTCAGGGAGATAGCTTAGGTTCATGAGCTCAAGGCCACACCCCTCCTTCCCCCATGTGATCTCACCTGCATCTACCCACCTGTCAATAGACTATGTAACTGCTCCCCTTTTGGAAGTGAGTAAGAGGCCTGGAGAGCGCTCGGCTTGCCCACTCTCTCGCCTGCTCGCTGGCCTGCTCACTCACTTGTGCTCTCTGGCCTGCTGCCTCTCTCCTTGTGAACCCCTGCAATGACTGGTATGGAGTTCCCCATTTACCCTTCTTGGCCCATTCTCCCTTAATAAAGCCATCCTGTTCCTGTGTATTCTCACTTTCTAAATAAATTCTAATCTATGATGCTGCATGATGTGTTTGTGCCTGTGCTTATAATTCTTCTCTAAGTAAAAGGCAAGAGTCTGAAATATTAATTTTGAGGCCAACCTACCCCACAACAGTAACTTCTGTTCAGTAGAATGCAGTTCACATTTCTCATGCCCTGGGTATATCTTGAGGATCAACTGACATTATGTTTGTAAAGCAGATTGTGTTTCAATCAATCCATGTCCCTTTAAAAGTAACTGGTATATAAAGTATCCAAGTAGGTCAAAACACACAGATGTGTGTGATCTCCAAACTTGCTAAACTACATACACAGCTAACAGTGCTATCAACTCTTCTAAAGGCTTTATAGAAGTCAACTCATTCATACAACAACACTGGGAATTAGTCATTATTATCACAATTTTTCTAATGAGGACTGGGACACAGAGAAGTTAATTAATCTTCCAAATTTCACACAGTAAGTGGCACAGTCTGGCTTCTAATCTAGATGGCATGGCTGAAGAATGGACACATTTAACCTCTTTAAAATAATACTGCCTCTCAGCAGGAAGCTGGCTCGGAGAGGCTAGCAGACAGCATCATCTTGGAGTTTGTTAGAATCATAATCTATACTTCAACGAGATTCTCAGATGATCAACATCAAAGTTTTGGATATAAATGTAGTATGGTAAGTTCCCTATGCCATTGTGTTAATTGTTGAGGATAAAAAAACAATCCAAACTAAATGGATCCTGGAGAGAAACATATACACTTACCTATTTTAAATACTTTGAATTTTATGAGTGTTTTAACATATACTTGCCCTTTAATCAGATGTAGATATTTTCTCGACCCGCTCCCTAAATTATGTTGTTGAGGTATTTTTATTCCCTTACTTCAAATCTGAATGTTGGTTATATCTTGTATTTTTATTCCCCCAACCGCTGTCCAGGGAAATCAGTCCTCCTCACTTTTGTCCAAGGCTTAGATTGCATTTGATCATTCCGAGAAGACACCCCAATTTGGGCTGTTGCATGTAAGTCAACTAGTAGCCTTACATATCTAAAATTTTTTTTTTTTTTTGACAGGCAGAGTGGACAGTGAGAGAGAGAGAGACAGAGAGAAAGGTCTTCCTTTGCCGTTGGTTCACCCTCCAATGGCCGCCGCGGCCGGCGCGCTGCGGCCGGCGCACCGCGCTGATCCGATGGCAGGAGCCAGGAGCCAGGTGCTTTTTTCCTGGTCTCCCATGGGGTGCAGGGCCCAAGCACCTGGGCCATCCTCCACTGCACTCCCTGGCCACAGCAGAGGGCTGGCCTGGAAGAGGGGCAACCGGGACAGAATCCGGCGCCCCGACCGGGACTAGAACCCGGTGTGCCGGCACCGCTAGGCGGAGGATTAGCCTAGTGAGCCGCGGCGCCGGCCACATATCTAAAATTTTAAGATAGCTACACTGCACAGGGCTAAAGCTTAATTCTGAGATCAAAGGCTTAATGTTCTTGGACTTTAACAGGTGCTACAAATTAATTAACTGCTTGATGTTCTTGGTTAATTCATCAAAGCAATTCTCTTCCTGAGGCTGCTTTATGTGAGTAACTACCTTTTCAGCGATTCAAATCCCTGACCATGCTGCAATTTAGTAAACAACCCATTTCAAATACAGTCTACATTCATCCATACAATGAGCCTCATCCCATCATGTATGCAACTCTTTGCTAGTTTTATGTTATTTGATAAAAAGATATATTTATTTCAGAAGATAACTTAGAGCTATCCTGTGAGTAGACTAATCTACATATAATAGAGGAGGAACCCTATTTGGGAGGATATACATAAAGATGTTATCCCATGTGCACTAAAATATTTCTGTTAGGTGTGCCTTCCAAATGGAAAGATTATCTTTGTTTTCCAGTTTATGGGACTCCAAGAATCTTTTGCAAGCCTGGGATATCTTCCTACTCAACACATAGCCATCTCTAAATTATGTCTGACGAATTCTCAGTGTGTTGTCAGGAAACAATGGGCTGATCCCTGCTGCTCTAGCAGGCAGAGATACATTTCTTCTCTTGCAAAGTTCACTTTCTCCTGTTTCTTACTCAATCTCCCACCTCCACTACTTCCATAAACCCTATTCGTTTCTGAATGAAATTAGGTTTTCCCAAACTAACCAGAAGACAAAGTTTTCACTAACAAGTTGAAGCACAAACACTACTGTCTTAATGAGGAGGAAGAAGAAACACAAGGAGAAATAAAATGTAAAATAAATAGCAAACTAAATCTATATATCTAAGTATGTGTATATAGCATGTATGTGGACACAAGGGTGGCTTTAAAAATAAATGAACAAATGAAATTAAAATATAAGTTTATTTCTATGTAAAATTTTTCAAAATACCTGCAGAAATATTTCACAATATGGATTTCCACGAACTTTTTGAAGGACTCATACATCACAACACACAAATACTTTTCCATTATATCTATTTTTTCCATTCTATCAAGTTTTAAACCTTTTGAAACACAGTACTGGGGCCAGCGCGGTGGCGCACTAGGTTAATCCTCCGCCTGTGGCACTGGCATCCCATATGGGCGCTGGGTTCTAGCCCCGGATGCTCCTCTTCCAGTCCAGCTCTCTACTGTGGCCTGGGAAGGCAGTGGAGGATGGCCCAAGTGCTTGGGCACCTGCACCCGCGTGGGAGACCAGGAAAGAAGCTCCTAGCTCCTGGCTGCAGATCGGCATAGCTCTGGCTGTGGCGGCCATTTGGGGAGTGAACTAACAGAAGGAAGACCTTTCTCTTTGTCTCTCTCTCTCACTGTCTGTAACTCTACCTGTCAAATAAATAAATAAAAATAAAAATAAAAAAAGAAAAGAAACACAATACGATTAAAAGTGATATTTTTATTTTTATTTATTTTATTTTCATCTACATCTTTCAATTTTGCCTTAAATTTTATTGATTTCTGTCTTCTATCTTATTATACTTCAACAAGAGAGCAGTTTTAATGTCTAATTTAAAATTATTCATAAAATCTACTTTCTCATTGTTATGCTTACACACTTATCAATGCCATTTTCATGCTTTCCTTACATTTGTTTTGTTTTTCTTCTAATTTCTTGCATTTTCTTCCTAACTTGACTTTATTCTTTCTTCATTGATAATGAAAGTGATGTTAAATGAAAGGTTTGGGGGTTGGTGTTGTGGTGTATCTGGCGTTGTGGTGTACTGATGTAGTAAGCTGAAGATGTTGAGCTTAAATTTTATAGCCATGGATTCAAAACTCAACTCACTGTCCATAATGAGATCTTGGGCCTATCCCAGATGGGCACCAGTTCATGTCCTAGCTGCTCCTCTTCTGATCCAGCTCTCTGCTAATGGTCTGGGAAAAGTAGTAGAAGATGGCTCAAGTGGTTGAGCTCCTGCAGCCCACGTGGAAGACCTGTCATTCTCTCTCTCTCTCTCTTAAAATAAAACCTATGCATGGACTTAAAATTTTTTTTTAAAAATGAGGGATCTTAATATCACCATCACTATCATTGCTTGGCCACTAGACCAAGGATGCACATCCAAGCTTGCTTTCTGATCAAAGGGAGAGTCTGTATTCTGGGCTTGGGGGAGTGTCTGTGTGTGTGTTTTCTGCTGCTGCCTTCCCAGACTCCCGTCCTTGCTTCATCACGGTCACACAGGAGCAGCGCCATCTGTCACTCCCTGCCTCCCGGAGCACAGCTACATATAGCAGCAACATCTCTCTTGGCAGGTTCAAGCTGATGGACATTCTGTCCGGAACAGCTGACAAATTGTTCATGTCATTTGCTACAAGGCTTTTGTATCTGAATCAGAAAGTCCTTGGAAGGGATGCTATCAGTCCCAGATCATGCTTCCATTGCATGCTGACCGGTGGCTGTAAGATCCCAGGTGTCTGCTGTGAGAGGCTGTGGGATCTGAACGCTGACCCCCAGGGTCAGAGAGGGGTCACGACACAGGGTTTCTGCAGATCCGCAGTGAATGCTCATCTCCAGGAGAGGAGCACAGCTGGGGCCTGGCTTCCCACTCACCCCAGGAGGGAAGCCACACTGAGATTCAGGGGACTTGTTCTCAGCGGATCTGTGATCCATGATGACACGTACCCTCAAATCTGTCACTTGATTGAGGAAAGGATCGGGAGGAAAAGACTCAGCCCTTCAGGGGAATTCTGCATTCAACACAGAGATGCTTCAGGGACTGGCCTTCTAAGGAAGCAGTCTTTGAGTTCCAGTGGCACCCAGGGGCCTTCAGTGCCCAAAACCTACTCCTATCTGAAGGCTCACTAGTGGTTTTTGTTTCGCTTGCAGTACGGAGCCCTAGCATGGACGTCCGGGCATGCTGGGCACTCAGTCTCTATTTCTTCCTTGTTTATTATCTCCTGGCTCAGCTGCATTTTCCTTTCTGACTTTGGCTTCTATCAACGACCTTTTCTACAGTGTTCTTTCTGGCCTGACCCCATCAATATGTCTGGGGTAATGTGTTATACACATCAATCCTCTTCTAATCCCATATTAAGACCTGCCAGGAAACAGCCTCTGAAAAAGAAGGTAACAGTGGGAGGGAGGAGAGTCATGAGAAGCTATCCAGACTGGAAGTTTTAAGGAAAGGAAACTCATACATTACAGGAGTGAGTTGCGAGGGTCTCATTTCATTTATGTAGAGTTTCACTCACCGAATAATGGGAAAGGCTAGCTAAATATCCTCATCCTTTTTCCTACCATTTGAATTATATAACATTCTTTTTTTTAAAAGATTTATTTTATTTATCTGAAATACAGAGTTGCAGAGAGGCAGAGAGAGACAGAGAGACAGAGAGAGAGAGGTTTTCCATCAGCTGACCCACTATCCAAATGGCCGCAGTGGCCACAACTGAGCTGATCTGAAGCCAGGAGCTAGGAGCTTCTTCCAGGTCTCCCACATGAGTGCAGAGATCCAAGGACTTGGGCTATCCTCCACTGCTTTCTCAGTCACATTAACAGGGAGCTGGAACAGAAGTGGAGCAGCTGGGACTCGGACTGGCGTCCACATGGAATGCCGGCCCTGCAGGCCAGGGCTTTAGCCCACTGTGCCACAGCAGCTGCCCCAGCATTCTTGAGGATAAAAAGAAAGTTTACATAGTTGATGCAGCAATAGAAGGAAAGATGTTGTGGCCCCCAGTTAATAATCGGGGATGTGTCAGGACAGAAGAGAAATGAGTTTCCATTTCATCGGTACAAGGAGAAATAGCTATAAAAAGCATGACATTTATAACCCTGCAGAGAGCTGTGGACCAGATGTGGGACAGCAGATCAATCAAAGGTTAGACAATGTTGTGCCAGGCTCCATTCTATCAGGTCTGCCGCTTCCATACTCAACAGGTATCAGGGAGTGTCTCTGTCTGGGCAGTTTACTATGCTGCCTTTTTTCTGTT